>NC_141614.1:23196560-23409060 GCF_047967505.1 Dipteris shenzhenensis | reverse complement strand
ATAGGCAGCGCATTGACACACTGCCTATTTTAGGCATTCAAGCCCTAAAAGTAAGACCCCGTATCTTTGGAATTACAAATCCAAATGGGGTCATGTCATACATCAAATCGAATGGCAAGAGCTTATTTAGATGTTTTCATGCCTATTTTATCTATTTAATAAAACTATATGCATCAAATAGTGTTGTTTATCAATTTTTGGCATACACCCCCAAAATCAAGACCCCCATTGGAAAGAAAGATAAGGAACACAAGTGCTTGTTCTTATGTTCACGAGACACTAAAAAAGAGGCCTGGTAGCCCCAAAATGGCAATGCATCAATGTGCTATCATTTCTGGGTTGCCAGGTCTCTTTTTTGTTGTCTCATGAGCATACATATGGAGGTTATTATACAATATAACTAAGAAGTAGTATTGAAGTAGTTCTACAATTTGGATGCATTAAGAGCATTCATATAGCAAGGAAGAATATAATAATTGAATACATTTTTTTTTCAATACGTATTGCTAGTGAGACTACCAAAAAGAGGCTCTACCCCTCATGATGTCTCTGGATACAAAATATGAGATTGCTTGATGCTTGGATTGCAGCTGGAAACGTTGCGTGGGCAAAGCCACTATATGCCTCAAGTGTTGGAAATTAATGTATGGCTCAAGTGCTAGAATGTGCAAATCATGGCCAAAATCAAGACTCCTTAGAGATTCCATGAGGGCTATCTTGTTACTACTACACACGTCACCTTTAGTCGAGGGCAGAACCATTCGTCATCATAGGCAGCAGGTTCATGGGACCCCATCCCATGATCCAAGGCATTATTCAAAGACAAAGTATTTCTAACCATTCCCAAATCGAGTTTGCCAATTCCTAATCTGATTGATTTCATTTATTGGACTTGCAATGCTTGCAAAGCCCTTGCTTAGAGCCTCTTGATTTTGGGGGTATAATGGTCAAAAATGGTTTAACACGCCCAAAATCAAGAGGCTCATTCAAGCTTAAGCAAGGGCTTTGCAGGTCTTGTTTTTGGGTGGCAAAAGCACAAAAAATGACAGCACATTAATGTGTTGCCATTCTTATGCTTCCCCCCTCCAAAAACAAGACCCGTAAGCTATTCATTGGAGACACCAGAATGAGGGGAAGGATGACGTGAGGAGTAGAGGAGCTGGCCAACGAGGGAGGGACAGCCTTGGAATTGCCAGCAACAAACATGATGCAAGGAGGTGAGAAAGCAAAGAAGCAAGGAGGTGAGGAGGTGAGGAAGCAAGGAGGCAAGGAGGCAAGAGGCAGTCTTGAAGGGCAACAAGAGGGTGGAGGTGGCCGAAAGAGTAAGCAGGAAAGGGAGGGATGGAGATTGCTTGCACGAAATGCTTGGATTAATGCCACAAATGTCATTTTTTAATGTGTGTTTTGCAGCATGAAATTTTTATGGCATTTTTCTTTTAAAAAATACAACATTGTTGTGATTAATTGCACTACAAACAACTCAAGCCGTAAAGCACCATGCATTAGTACGACAATATACATCACAAATGGATGCATACACTCATATACATCACCGATGGATGCATACACTTATACTCACATCAATTTCCAATATTGTATTAGATGGACCCTTAGCATATATGTGTGCATAGAAGACCATTTACTGTTTTTGCTCTAGTGTCATGCACATCCGTAAAAAAACACGCTGCTAGGTGTGTTATCCGATCAAGTACTTATGCGATGGGAATGCCACTTTGCATGTAAGTCAATTCCACCTAGTTGAAGGTGTGTGCAAAGTATTGTGCCCATCGGATATGCTTTTCATTGTCGATCAAGCATAAAACACCGTTTTTGCCTTAGTGTCATGCACAACCATAAAAAAACACGGTCCTAGGTGTGTTATTCAAACAAGCAATTATCGGATGGGGGCTCCACTTTGCACACAGGTCTGTTTCAACTACATTGATGTGTGTGCAAAGTATTGTCACCATAGGATATGCTTTGCATGGTTGATCACACATTATACACCGTTTTTTCCCTACTGATATGCACATCCGCAAAAAAACACGCCCTTAGGTGTATTATCTGACCAAGTACTTATCGGATGGGTGTGCCTCTTTGAGAAAATTTCAATACCACCTAGGTTGAGGCTTAGGAAAAGTGTTGTGCCCATCTGATATTCTTTGCATGGTCGATCGAGCATAAAATACTATTTTTGCTCTAGTGTCATGCACATCCGTAAAAAAACACACTGCTAGGTATGTTATCCGATCAAGCACTTATGGGATGGGCGTGCCACTTTGCATGTAAGTCCATTCCACCTATTTGAAGGTGTGCACAAAGTATTGTGCCCATCGGATATGCTTTTCATTGTCGATCAAGCATAAAACACCGTTTTTGCCTTAGTGTCATGCACAACCATAAAAAAACACGGTCCTAGGTGTGTTATTAAAACAACAACTTATCAGATGGGGGCTCCACTTTGCACGCAAGTCCGTTTCAACTAGGTTGAGATGCATGCAAAGTATTGTCACCATCGGATATGCTTTGCATGGTTGATCATGCATTATACAACGTTGTTCCCGTAGTGATATGCACATCCGTAAAAAAACACGACCTTAGGTATGTTATCTGACCAAGTACTTATCGGATGGGTGTGCCTCTTTGAGAACATTTTAATACCACCTAGGTTAAGGCATAGGAAAAGTATTGTGCCCATCGGATATGCTTTACATGGTCGATCGAGCATTAAATACCATTTTTGCCTTAGTGTCATGCACATCTGTAAAAAAACACAGTGCTAGGTGTGTTATCCAATCAAGTACTTATGCCACTTTGCATGTAATTCAATTCCCCCTAGTTGAAGGTGTGTGCAAAGTATTGTGCCCATCGGATATGCTTTGCATTGTGGATCAAGCATAAAACACCGTTTTTGCCTTAGTGTAATGCACAACCATAAAAAAACACGGTCCTAGGTGTGTTATTCAAACAAGTACTTATCAGATGGGGGATCCACTTTGGCTTTGCATTGTCGATCAAGCATAAAACACCGTTTTTTCCTTAGTGTCATGCACAACCATAAAAAAACATGGTCCTAGGTGTGTTATTCAAACAAGTACTTATCGGATGGGGGCTCCACTTTGCACGCAAGTCTGTTTCAACTAGGTTGAGATGCATGCAAAGTATTGTAACCATCAGATATGATTTGCATGGTCGATCACGCATTATACAACGTTTTTCCCGTAGTGATATGTACATCCGCAAAAAAACATGGCCTTATGTATGTTATCTGACCAAGTACTTATCAGATGGGTGTGCCTCTTTGAGAACATTTCAATACCACCTAGGTTAAGGCATAGGAAAAGTATTGTGTCCATCGGATATGCTTTGCATGGTCGATCAAGCATTAAAGACCATTTTTTCCTTAGTGTCATGCACATCTGTAAAAAAACACACTGCTAGGTGTGTTATCCGATCAAGTACTTATGCGATGGGAATGCCACTTTGCATGTAATTCAATTCCACCTAGTTGAAGGTGTGTACAGAGTGTTGTGCCCATCGGATATGCTTTGCATTGTGGATCAAGCATAAAATACCGTTTTTGCCTTAGTGTAATGCACAACCATAAAAAAACACGGTCCTAGGTGTGTTATTCAAACAAGTACTTATCAGATCGGGGCTCCACTTTGCATGCAAGTATCTTTCAACTAGGTTCAGGTGCGTACAAAGTATTGTTACCATAGGATATGCTTTGCATGGCCAATCACGCATTATACATCGTTTTTCCCTTAGTGATATGCACATCCGCAAAAAAACACGCCCTTAGGTGTGTTATCTGACCAAGAACTTATCGGATGGGTGTGCCTCTTTGAGAACATTTCAATACCAAATAGGTTGAGGTGTACGAGAAGTGTTGTGCCCATTGGATATCCTTTGCATGGTCGATCGAGCATTAAATACCATTTTTGCCTTAGTGTCATGCACATCCGTAAAAAAACACGTTGCTAGGTATGTTATCTGATCAAGCACTTATGGGATGGGCGTGCCACTTTGCATGTAAGTCAATTCCACCTAGTTTAAGGTGTGTGTAAAGTATTGTGCCCATAGGATATGCTTTGCATTGTCGATCAAGCATAAAACACCGTTTTTGCCTTAGTGTCATGCACAACCATAAAAAAACACGGTCCTAGGTGTGTTATTCAAACCAATACTTATCGGATGGGGGCTCCACTTTGCACGCAAGTCCATTTCAACTAGGTTGAGATGCGTGCAAAGTATTTTCACCATCGGATATGCTTTGCATGGTCGATCACGCATTAGACAACGTTTTTCCCGTAATGATATGCACATCCGCCAAAAAAACACGCCCTTAGGTATGTTATCTGACCAAGTACTTATCGGATGGGTGTGCCTCTTTGAGAACATTTCAATACCACCTAGGTTAAGGCTTAGGAAAAGTATTGTGCCCATCGGATATGCTTTGCATGGTGAGGGAGGGAGAGAGTAGGGAGGGAGAGGGAGAGAGAGAGAGAGAAGAGAGGAGGGAGACTTAGGGAGAGAGAAAGAGAGAGAGGGAGAGAGAGGGAGAGAGAGAGAAAGAGAGAGAGGGAGATCACATGTAGGTTTAGCCTCTACATCAAAACCCCTTCTTTTGCATATTTAAGCCTCTTAAACCCTAGCACATTAAAATGAACACAGAAAAAGAAATTATTTATTGCTTTTCTTCGCTTCGACGGTTGGTTTAGCATAGTTTAGCATAGATTAGATTGCCTTAGAGGAGAGACAATTCTCCAAGTTGCCAATCGAAGCCATGCTCAAATTTTTCTAACTAGTTCCTAATCGTTGTCAGTCCCTTCGCTCACATGCGGTTTAACACTCATAACATGCTATTAAATAAGACCTTTTACCATTTACCAAGAAGTTTATCAGTGGGCAGATTGCATGAGCAGATAGCAGATATCAGTGGACAGATTACATATATCACTGGACAGATTACATGTCATGGGACATATTGGAGCTTGATGATTATTGGTTATTTTTATTGCATTTGTATAAATATTTAAGCTCATTTATTGTCATAAAAAAACTTGTAAAGCCTTCTAGGCTATTTTTTACATTTATTGCCATATGAAGCGCCTTGTAATAAACTCGACCATCCTAACCATTCACTATTTAACGAGTACCAGTGGGCTACATAAGTGGATATCAGTGGAACAGTTTTTAATGGGTAGATTGCATCAGTTGGGTATCAGTGCATAGATATCAATGGATGGACAGATTACATTTCATCACAAAGATTGAAGCTTTATCACTAGAGGGCAAATCAATGGATGGACAGATTACATGTCTTCATGAAGATTGAAGCTTTATCACTACAGGACATTTTATTTCATTGTAAAGCTTTATGGCTAATTTTTTTACATTTGTACAAATATTTAATCCTTGTAAAGCCTTCTAGGCTATTTCCCACATTTATTGCTATAAAATACTTTGTAAAGCCCTCTCTGCTATTGGTCACATTTATTGCCATATGAAGCCTTGTAAAGCCTTTTGGGCTATTTCCCACATTTATTGTATCAAGCGTTGTATATTGTACTTTACTTGTATGTATCTAAATTCTTCATTATCTTTTCTTGTAGGATTATGGAGAAATCAACTAATGTGGGGGCTATCCTAAATGACTCTGAGATTAGAGCATGGGTCTCTGATGTCACTTTGAATTTGAAAGGAAAGGAATATAGCCCCAATGGCTTTGGTAGGTGGACTCGATATCACATGGGCAGAAGAGCTTGGTTTCTTCATCAAAAGGAAAAGAGACTCTTTCTACTTATGTCAAAAAGGGAGTTCAATGATGTTGAAGATCCATGGGATGCTACTTTCTTCAAAAAAGATATGACTTCAAGCCTTGTAGTAGGCATAATGATAGAGCCAAAAGAGACTTTTATGGATATTTTCACAAAGAGTTCAGATCTTGAAGTTGGATGTTTTCATTCTTTTGTGTCAAGGAGAGACTCAAAGACCTTTGTGATGCCTCCTCCTCAACCATCAAAGTTTCCAGAGCTGCAAAGTGCATTGGAGGCTCTTGCATATACTTGGGAGCAATTTCCTAGTGTGGTGGCAAAAAGGATGCACGCAAAGATAATGTTTGAGTACTTTCAGGGTGCACAATATGCTCCTCATATTCAAGGAACTTCACATGAAGGAGATCAAGCTCAGACTTTGATGCAGGGACAAGAAGAACATGCACACTGTCACAAATGTGTAGAACATGAGCGCAAACTTCTAGAGCAAGAAATGGTGGAATATGTAACTAAGGATGATGAAACACAAGCCTTGAGTGCACAGGAATTAAAAAAAATTGAAGAAGATCAGGGTCGATCCACTACAGTTATGCTAGAGGCTCTTGCTAGCAAACCACGACGTGAAATGCAAAAGGCTAGTACTGCAAGAGCCACGGTTCCAAGCAGTAAAAAAAGGCATCGTCCCACTGTAGAGAATGATCATGTGGATGAAAAACGGTTAAAAGAAGAGAAAGATGAAGAAGACTCAGAACCCGAGGCTGAAGATGATCAGGATGAACTCACATCAATAAAAAATCTTAATATGCATCTTAATGAAGCAGTAACAGATGATGATGTGGGATATATCTGCGGTCAAAGGATGTGGTTTGTGAATGCCAAAGATGTGGAAGCTGCAGCTGTCTTTACTAATAGCCGAAGCCTTGATATATCCTATGCACTGCAAATATACGAGGCTTTGAGAGATGGAAAGAAACCTGTGGCAAGCAATGTGGTCCTGTGCCCAATAATGTTTTGTCCAATCAAAAGTAGCTTTCTGGATCAAATAACATTTACAGGGCCTACACATTTCGAGGAAACCTTCAGTCGATTCTTTAAAGACACTCTTAAAAATATTCCACATGAACAAGGTGAAGAGGGACAAGGTGAGAATATGCTAAAGGAAGCAAAGAAGGAATTCCTCCTTCATTGCAGATTCCAGCCCATTGATGGTCAACATTAGGCTTATGCTTGTAATCAGATCACAAAAGAAGCAAAAAGGAGGTCAAAAGACTCACTTCAGAACAATTTGCAAAGATAAGTTCATTCCATTATTATCCTATAACGATCTGTATATTCAAGCATGAGATCAAGTATTTGATTGAGTCCGAAAGACTTAATCATTATGTCCATGGAAAGCATAAGATATCCTCAACATCAGAGGTCTTACAGAAGGCAAGGGTTATATGGACAACATTTGGTTCTCCAAATCCTGATTTGAAGCGAAAGGTCACAAAAGCAGACGCCGACACACTCACAAACTTCTATACTTCTTTGAGTGCAGTTGTGCCTAGGGGAACTTAAGAGCGAGAAGAAAATATAACAAGCCTCAAGGTGGTGAGGGACAGATATGCCGACTACACTTCTATCATATTTTGTCCTGTTGAAGTGTTCAATGAGATGCTTGAAACGTGCATTGCTTGTGAGCGTGGACAGTTGACCTATGAAGCTCCTTTGTTTATCTCCAGAAAGTCAAAGGTAATGGATAAGAAGGAGTTTACGGCAAGGATGTGGAGGCCTATAAAGTACTTACCTGACAAGTATGCATCCATGGCAGCACAAAAACTTTTAAAGAAAGAATGGTTTTTTGGAAAGAAATACAAATACCACTGCATGGAAGAATGCATCAATGTACAAGTGAGGCGTGATGCAGTACATAGTGCCATTAAGTATTTGCTGTTAGAGAAAAAAATTCCACTTACTCATTGTAACATTGACTATAATGTGGTCAAGCATATAGCTTCTTTGTCAACACCCAAGGTAAAGCTATGGGCAAACAGGTGGATTAAAAAGGATGAAGATGGGTCAGAAATAGTAACCTCTTACATGAGAAAAGAAATCCCACAACAGGTGGTTGCATATGTGGAAAGATTAATCAGCGAGATAAGGATGCCGACAGATATGCACCAAAGCTTTCAATTCAATGTAGAGGTTACGGCAGAGTCTGGAAAGCTTGTGAACTTTAGGGGAGTTTTAGAAGATGACTTCATCAAGAATGAGTCAGCATGGGATAAGCCACAACTATTCTTTATCAATGAAGTTTCTAGCGATGATATCCATAACTTCATTGATAGAATAGTATATACCACCATTAGCAAAGTGGCAATTTGCAACATTGTCATTTTTGTTGATAAAAAAGACAAAGAAGCCATGCAGGTTACTCTAGAGCGAGCGTATTCATCAAATTTGAAGATCTATAGTGGTGTTTATGCAGCAAAGAGAGGCAAGAGAGAATGCGGCATAGCGATTCAATCTCTTGAATCATTCTTCTTGTGTATGCAGAGTCCCAACCCTAATCACTCCTTACAAAAGAACATAAGAGGGAATTTAAATAATTTGAGATTGATGCTAGAAGAGCAAGATATTCCTAGGTCCATACATTATCAAAAAAACAACTATGGAAGTCCTGTGAAAAGTGGGAGTCTCTTGCTTACCATGATGGAGAATTTGCTACCGGCAGGTTGAGAGGTCACTTTGTGCAGAATGGGATATTTATCTCCTCAGAAAAGGCAACTCCACAAATATTATTGAAAACAAGCATTTCATGGCTTATTTTCAGCTTCATGCAGATCTAACCACGGGCTATGAAAAAGAGATAGAGCACAAGGACACTGATGACATGGATGATTACCTTGAAGATCATAATGTCCCAGTTGATGATGATGAAAAGATGGACTTACATGACCAGTTTAGAGAGAGGTTGGTGGATGAAGAGAAAGATGATGATGCCTTCTGTGATAATTATGGCTCGCAGGGTTATGTAAAAAGGCCACTACGACAATACTTAGTGGTATGAACTCTCTATTTCTCAACTAAATACAATTTTTTAAATAAGATTTAAATTTAAAGATAATGAATCTAATCTCTCATATTTGTTTACAGGCAATAGAGGGAGAAGAAATGGATGAAGTCAATATGGAGGCACTCCCTTCTACTTTAGCAATGCAACCACCTCTAAATTTGATTGAAGAATCCCATGAGCACAAGAGCTTTAAAGACACCATGGAAAAGTAGAATGACCGCAAACATAGAATACAAGCTATGACAGAGACCCATTCTGCAAATTTAGCTGCATTGGATAAAATGGAGAGCTCATTTGAAGTTAGGATCATTTTGAAATGAGAACCTCAGTATTTGAGCTTTGGTAGAGAGGAGGTTTCAATCCTCTCCAATCCTTTAAAAGAGGTTAATGACAATGTTATCCTGGCCGTTCTCAGGTAACATTTGTTTATTTGTTGCTACTTCAATGAGCTAACATTTGTTTATTTGTTTACAGTGTAGTTATATAATATTAGTTTCTTAGTGCAGAATGCAAATCAATTCTATGAGCTAACGTTTGTTTATTTCTTGGTGCAGTGTAGTTATTTCTCAGCTTCCTAGTGTAGTGCAGAATCGTGTCTACATGCTCGATGCTCTCCTTTCTTCTATTCTTAGCTCTCCTCAAAAGACTATGGAAGATGTTTGTACCTGGTTAAGCCCTTTGAATCTAGACGGGGTGCGAGTCATCTTTATGCCTTATCATGAGGAGTAAGTATCAACTCCAACCTTATTTTTACTATTTCTTTGGCAAGTTTGTGTAAAACAATAATCATTTTTATTCTGGTCGTGTAGCTCACATTGGAGTCTGATCGCTTAGGACCTTGAAGTCAACCATTTGTGGTTTGTGAATTCAATGGAAGGCTATCATGCCAAATCCCCTTGGTAATTATTCTCTTAATATTTTTGTTACTTTCTTATTTTGTATATTATGATCATGACATATTAATATATTTAATATGTCATGATGAACAGTGCTGCATATCGTCTAGTATCTGCTGTCACAACAACCACGGAGCAACAAGACCAAGTAGAATTCAAACGACGTCTACCAGTGGAGCAAAAAGATGGGCACAGCTGTGGGTGGAGAGTTGCCTACAACTGCATGTTGTTTCTTAGAGAGATTTTTGATTTGGAGTTACCAGTCAAAATGGAATCATATATAGAAGCCGATCTACTAGCGTTTCGGGCTGAGAGTATTCACCGTCTAATTGCTACCATTGGGAAACAACCTGAAAATATGACTACATTGCAGCATGTATAAAACCTTATCTTTATACTTGTATGCTTGTTCAAGCCTTTAATTGAGATGTGTAAATCTCATAACTTTTCTATATTCTCCTCCAAGAGGAGAAGAGACTGAGTCTAATGAAAGCATGCTATCTTTATACTTCTATGATTATTTAAACCTTTATTTTTATTTGGGATGTGTAAATCTCATAACTTTTTAAATTTTTCCTGCAAGAGGAGGAGAGAATCACTCTAATGAAAGCATGTATGAAACCTTATCTGCTTGTTTAAGCCTTTATTTGGGATGTGTACATCGCATAACTTTTTTATATTTTTATAGCAGAAGGAGGATGTAGAAGACATAGCAAGTGAAGAAGAATACGATGTAGACTACTCTCTCAATAAGATGAGTCATGAAAATATGACTCTATTGCAGCAGATTGGAAGTTCATTCACTGCTATGTTGTTAATTCGACAACAACCTCATTTTTTTGAATTTGGTGAAGAAGAGATTTTAATCCTCTTGAATCCTAAGAAAGAGGTTAATGTCAAAGTCATTACAACCATCCTCAGGTTTGATGTAGCCTTTTCCTTGGCTTTATACTTTGCTTATTTTGATTAAACCCAAGAAGCTAATAACTTTTTTTTAAATATAGTAATGTTATAGCAAATTTCCCTCAAAATATACAAAGCGTTTCATATATGCTTGATCCTCTTATTTCGGAAGTGCTTAGCCACAAAGAAGAAACCATAGAGGATGTTTGCAAGTGGTTGAAGCACGTTCCTATGAATGAGGCACGAGTTATCTTTACAACATATTATGAGAAGTAAGCATCAAACCCTACTTGTTTTTTCTATTGCATTGCTAGCATTGTCTCAAACACAGTAATTATTCTTTATTGATAATGCAGCTCACATTGGAGTTTGGTAGTTGTGGACATCTTTGCTAAGAAGTGCTTCTTTGCCAACTCAATGACATCCGTCCATGGCACTGTGTTAGAGTAAGTATAGACTACACTTGTTGTCACTTCTTGTCATGTAGATTGATATGCAATGCACATATTCATTGTTGTTATATGTTTTGATGTGCAGATCGGCTCGAAAGTTAGTAAGTGATTTCGACACAGTAATGCAGCAATGTGACTTGGCACAACAAATAGAGTATATAACATGTCAGGTATCACATCAAGAGGATAGCCACATCTATAATTGTGGATGGAGGGTGGGCTACAATTGCTTTTTGGTACTTGGTCAAATTTTTGAGATACAAAATGACACCACACTGTCAACATATACGGATTTGCATCTCTATGCATTTATAACATGTACCATTCGAGCAATCATTAAGGGCGACATTATGGACCCTCCCACAAGGCAAATAGATAATGGCTCAGAGGAGTGCAAAATGAATGCTGTCAAAGAGTCAAAGGGGATAGAAGACCTCAACTCTACAAACATGGATTCATTGGAAGAATTGGGAAGCTCTTTTAATGTTAGGGTTATGATTCAACATAGACCTCAGTATCTTGAATTTGGGGGAGAGGAGATTTCAATCCTCTCTAGAGCTTCAAATGAGGTCAATAACAATGTTATGATGGCCATTCTCAGGTTTGATACAAACTTTTTCTCTGCTTGATAATTCAATATTTTGATTAAATCTAATAAGCTAATATTCATTTATTTGTTGGTGCAGTATAGTTATCTCACAATTTTGTAGAGCCGTAGAAAACCGTGTATATATGTTGGATTCCCTCCTTTCTTCTATACTTAGCGATAGCAGAAAGACGATAGCCGATGTTTGTAAATGGTTATAGCCTTTACATTTACATGGCATGCGAGTCCTATTTATGGCATATCACGAGATGTAAGTATCATGGCAACCTTTATTTTCATCTTATACTGGCAACATTGTGTTAAATAATAATGGTTCTTAATTATTCGTGTAGGGAACATTGGAGTCTAGTGGTTTGGGACCTTGAACACAACTATTGTTGGTTTGTCAACTCGATTGCAAGCTTTCATGGCTCAATACAAACGTAAGTATTCTATTAATCTATTGTTACTTCTATATTATGTACCCTATGTAATAGACATACTAAGTTTTTTTAATATGTCATGATGAGCAGGTCGATTGAGAAGTTGGTATCTGCTATCAGAGAAACAAGATAGTACAAAGACTTGCTAGACTTCCAAAAGCATTTAGTAGTAGAGCACGAGGATGGGCATAGTTGTGGGTGGAGAGTTGCCTATAACTGCATGTTGATTTTCAAAGAAATTTTCTCACTTAAGCCACAGGTCTCATCGGAAGACTCTTTGGAGCTCAAATATTCAGAGGTGGATATACAATTGTTTAGGGCTGAAATCATTCGAGACCTAATTGCTGCCATTAGAATACAACGTGCAACTGAAGCAATATCAGAGCTTGCATTTAAGGAAGAGGAGACTGAGTCTACTGTGAAAGCACTGCACACTACATAAGAAGTAGAGACTCAGTGTACACCTACAGCACCACAGCCTCACTGGAAGCATGAGAAGAGTTGCCACAGCCTCCGCTTGCATTTAAGGAAGAGGAAACTGAGTCTACTCTGAAAGCGCTACATACTACAGAAGAAGTAGACTGACTGTACATCTAGAGCACCACAGCCTCCATTGGAAGCATTAGAACTAGAGTTGCCACAGTCTCCACTAGAAGCATCAGAAGAGTTGTGATGCATGTATGATGTTGTATTTCTATATATGCATGAGGAGCATATTCTCATGATGTTATTTATTCCATGAATATTATGGTTGACATTTATTTGTTGCAATGTATGAATCATGATGTAGTTTTTGTTGATTATACACCAATTTGTGACTTATTACTTAAGTGGCATTTAGTCATGATATTTATTTCATGCACACAATTTTATGATATGAATGTGTGATGATGTGATTATTTGGAAATATAACCTTCTGTGATGAGAATTTTGATATGAATATGTGATGATGTAATATTTGTAATATATTTCACTCCAAAGTATCAATTCCCAATGCTCCACTCACTTAAAGTACAGCATTCCCAATGCTCTGCAAAATTTTATACAGTTGGACAGTCTCCACTCACTTAAAGTAGAGCATTTCCAATGCTTCTCTCACTTTATTCCAACCCTTATCCTTATCATAGCGAACACATCGTGCCTTAGTGCACTTGTATTCTTCCATCGTAGTCCTTCCACAAACACTCTCTTATTTCTTACATCCTAGTCCTTCTGATTAACTTGTATTCGTCTTTCACTTTACGTCTTCCCTCACTTTCTATCACTCTTGAAGGAGGGGTAGCTCACTGTGCATCCCTCGCTATCGCTCCCTCACTCTCCTTGTCCCACTTTCCCTCTAAGACAATGACTAGTTACTACCCGACTTCATTTACTGAACTCAAATTCTATCTTAGATCTCTTTTGTATGGACCAATGAAGGGAAAATCATTCGAGGAGGATATGTTACGCACATGGCTGCTTGATTTGAACTCAGCAGAAGAGGTGAATATCCCTAGCTTTCTTTTTTGCTTCTTTTAATCACGTACTTCTTATGCTAATGAGTTAAATTTTCGTACAGGATATGGCGGTGGCTAGAAGTTGTATTGAAAAAAATAGTGAAGATGAGGAAAGCCAAGAGAGAAAAGAAGAGTTGTTGAATGCTTACAAGTCGGCGGAAGATTCGAAACAAGTTGTGAGGAGAGTCTGTGAGGAGATTTGCGATGCCAGCCCTGGTTACGCATGGCCTGCAAGTTTAAAGTCTGCTTGTTTTCATGAAGCCAATGCCATAATAGGCACTTTTGAGGACATATGCTCTCTCTAATGACTTAATAGTCAAGTGATGGAAATTTAATTCCATAGAAATTTAATTCCATAGAGACTTATGTGTTTTCTAAAGTAACTACAGTTCCACACATACTTTTTAGTTCTCTAATGTAAAGTTGTAATAGACAAGAGAGACAAAGATGAGATCTTCTAGGCTGAGCTAATGGAAGGTGTTTTTTAACACCATATGGCTTTGAGTTATATGATCTACTTCTTGTACAAATGTGTCATGCTTTTTTTAAAATGTACTCTAGTTTTAATAACATGTCACGCCATTTTTTCTAATTTGATTTTTAAAAATCTTACTTTTTGTCTCTTTTAACAATGTGATGTCCTCTTTTTTCAATGTACTCTAGTTTTAATAACATGTCACATCATTTTTTCTAATTTGATTTTTTAAAATCTTACTTTTTGACTCAAAGTTTTGTTTTATAAGAGCCTCTTTTTTTAAAATGCTTTATCCAAAATTAACTCACAAAACGAATTTGGACAGTGCACCAGTCCAAAATTAATGAAATAGGTGTTATGCGAGTTCTACATGCAACTCCTACATGTGAGTTCTACATGCAACTCCTACATGCGAGTTCTACATGCAACTCCTACATGCAAGTTCTACATGCGAGTTCTACATGCGACTCCTACATGCGAGTTCTACATGCAAGTTCTACATACGATTCCTACATGCAACTCCTACATGCGAGTTCTACATGCAACTCTTACATGTTAGTTCTACATACAACTTCTATATGCGATTTCTACATGCAACTCCAACCTCGGGGGGGTCACTATGTATAAACCCTCTATATCACGTGCGTTCAAGGCCTATATTTAAAGTCCCTTATCTGTAAAAAAATTCATTAATAAAATGTACCCCTTTTCTATACAAATCTGTAAATTTTTTCCAAAACTATTTTAAATAGTCCCTTATGTATATTTATTTCTGTAAATTTTAGAAATAAAAAAAATCCTTCTGTTGAACTCACGTGATAGGGTTACATATGATGAGTGACCCCCCCGAGACTCCAACATGCGAGTTCTACATGCAACTCCTACATGCGAGTTCTACATGCAATTCCTACATGCAACTTCTATATGCAAGTTCTACATGTAGAGAGAGAATGTCTTATAATTCCTATATGTAGAGAGAGAAGCTCTCCAACTTGTATAAATACCCCATACTGGAATGAAGCCCACACTTTTTGGGGCATTGTGTTGAGTTCTACTTTGGTATTCCAAGCAATTGTATCAAGTGTCCATGCTCCCTTGCACTCCACGTCCAAAAGCATTTCCTAACCTTGCAACTCCTCCTCCCCTCTCCTACAACCTTGCAACCCATCCTCTCCCTCTCCTCCTCCCTCCTCCTCCCCTCCTCCCTCCTCCTCCTCCTCCCTTGTCCTCCCTTATCCTCCTCCCTCCTTTGCCTCCTCCCTTCTCCTCCCTTCTTCTCCTCCCTCCTCCTTCTCCTCCTCCTCCTCCTCCTCCTCCCTCCTCTCTCTTCCTTCCCCCATGCTCTCACACCTTCTTCCTCTCTCACTCCTATGCTCCCCCTAAACCCTTAGTTCCTCAACCCTTAACCTCCATGATCTATGAGGGAGACGAGTTCTCCACCATGTACTCTATCCTAAACCTTGGATCCTCCTTCTAACCCTAGAACCTCTTCTAAACTCTGGAACCTCCTTCTAAACCTTGTAACCTCCTTCTAACCCTTAAACCTCTTCTAAACTCTGAAACATCTTTCTAACCTTGGAACCTCCTTCTAAACTCTGGAACCTCCTTTGAACCCTTAAACATGCACTATATTTGGTTACCAAACTTAAGCCTATGTCTCTCACCAGAATATGACTTGAGGTCCTAAGCTACACGTATACTAGAAAAGACAACCCTGATAACCTCCAAAAGAATGCTTTGAAGAGGGCGAATGAGAACGGATCTGTAGGTGACAAAAAGCCTAGGAACCCTACTTACTAAAAATACCCTACTCTTCCTGCGAAAGCCATGGGAAAGAGCCAACAATGATGATGAGGGTATGGTGGAGATGATGGATTCTATTTTTAGGAGCACTACATCACATGTACACGTGATCTCCGAGTCTGAGGTCAATCTCGGGGGGGTCACTCATCATATGTAACCCTATCACGTGAGTTCAACAAAAGGATATTTTTTATTTCTAAAATTTACAGAAATTAATATACATAAGGGACTATTTAAAATAGTTTTGGAAAAAATTTACAGATTTGTATAGAAAAGGGGTACATTTTATTAATGAAAATTTTACACAGATAAGGGATTTTAGAAATATGCCTTGAACGCACGTGGTATAGAGGGTTTATACATAGTGACCCCCCCGAGAGGTCAATATGCAAGAGTTGCAATCAACACAATTGTATGAGGGTGCTAGGATGTCTAGACTATGGGCTTGTCTCTCAATCTTGAATCTGCAAGCAAAGTATGAGTGATTGGATTCAAGTGTCTCAGCCTTAATGAGGTTAGGTCTCGTATTAATTTGACTCATTATTTGGATATTGTTTGTTTTGAGAATCATCATTATTCAAAGCCTATGTATGTTTGAATTGTGATAGGTTGCTCTAGAAGATGTTTCCTGCACCAAATACCATGCCCGCGTCAAGAGATGAGGCGGAGAACATGCTAAAAATAGTGGGTATGTATTATGATACCATCCATGCTTGCCATAATGATTGTATTCTCTTTTGTCGCGTGAGCATGGAGTTTTGCCTAGTTGTTCGGAGTGTGGGGAACAACGATATAGAGATGACTTGCAAGGTGAGCAGATACCAGTTAAGGTCTTGAGACACTTTTCCATCATTGCAACAAGAATACAACACATGTTCCAATGCAAATCCATAGTCGAGAGGGGAGGGGGGGAAGGACAGTGAGAGGTAGGTGGGGGAGGGGAGAGGGGAGGGGGCATGGCCATGGCCATGGCCACACACTTCCCTCTTCCCCTCATTTTTTGTTTATACTTTTCCAGAGGCATACACGCATGTCTACGGCCTTGCAATTTTGTGTTTAGGAGGAAAAGGGGGAGCAAAATGAAGGAGAATGCGAGGGACAAGGAAGTGAGAAGAGAGAAGAAGAGAGACGGAGAGGGGAGAGAAAGAAGAGGGAAGAGAGAGGGAGAGGGGAGGGGAAGGGAAAAGCGAAGAGTTTAGGAGAGGAGAGGGTAGAGGGGAGAGGAAGGGGAAAAGCAAAGGGAGGGTGGAGGAAGTGAAGGAGGGGAAGGAGACTACCCTCCCTTAGGTTATGGTGGGAGGTCAACATGTAAGCCACCAAACCCTTAAAAAATCAAATTTCCCTCTTTTTTTTGTCTCCCTTTCCCTCCCTAGAATTCAAATTTCCTCCTCTCCCTTCCCTTCCCTAGAATTCAAACTTTCCTTCTCTCCCTCCCCCCCCCCTCTCCCCCCACCTCCCCCTCCCCTCCCCCCTCTCCCTCTCCCTCTCCCTCTCCCTCTCCCCTCTCTCTTGTCCCTTACCTTTCCCCTTCCCTCCCTTCCCCCCCTCCCCTCTCTCTCATCCCTTACCTTCCCCCTTCCCTTTAATTCCTCTTGCATCCATTCCATTTTTTGCCTACCTTTGTGCTATCATGACCATATTTTTAAATTTTTTTTTTCCAAACAAAACAATAAATAAATCCGTTCCTAGAGTTTGATTATAGTTAGTCTTTTTCTTTTAATGGCCATGATACTTTGCACTCACATCAATCCCACCTATCTTGAGGTGTGTGCAAAGCATCATTGCCATCAGATATGGTTTGCATAGTCGAACTCACATTAGACCATGTGTTTCACAAAGTCTCATGCATAACAATCAAAACACACCATCCGATTTGTGTTATTCAAATGCGCACATATCTGATGGCCATGATAATTTGTATGCAAATCAATATCGCCTATCGTGAGGCACATGAAAAGTATCATTGCCATCGGATATGGCTTACAAGGTGAAAATCACACTAGACCATGTTTTTCACCAAGTCTCATGCACAATGGTCAAAAAACACGCTCCCGGTTCCATTATTCAAACACGATACTTTGCATACACGTCAACCCTGCCTAGATCAAGGCAGGTGCAAAGTATTATGTCCATCGGATATGGTTTTCATGGTCGAAGTCGCATTAAAGTTTTTTTGGGAGGGGATTATGTATAAACCCTCTATATCATGTGCGTTTAAGGCCTATTTGTAAAATACCCTATATGTAAAAAAAATCATAATAAAAGTTACCCTTTTTCTATATAAATCTGTAATTCTTTTTCAAAATTATTTTAAATACCCCTTATGTAAATTACTTTTAATAGAACTTAGAAATAAAAAATAAGCTTCTTTTTAAATCACGTGATAATGGTACATAAGATGAGTGACCCCCCTGAGCATTAAAGCGTGCTTTTCACCAAGTCTCATGCACAACCGTTAAAAAGACACGCTCAGAGGTATATTATTTGAATGTGCACATGTCCGATGGGCACGATACTTTGCAAGTCTATCAACATAGATGGGATTGATATGTGTGCAAAAATATTGTGCCCATCTGATATGGTTGCATGGTCGAAGTCACATTACACCACGTCTTTTACTAAGTCTCATGCACAACCATCTACCATCAAAAGACACGCTTTGAGGTGTGTTGTTCGAATGCGTACATATCTGATGGGCATGATACTTTGCACACACATCAATCGCACCTATGTTGTAGTACATGCAAAATATCATGTCCATCAGACATGGTTTGCATTGTCCAAGTCGCACCAAAGCATGTATTTTGCCAAGTGTCATACAGAACCGTCAAAAAACACACTCTGAGGTGTGTTATTCGAATGCATACATGTCTGATAGGCATGATACTTTGTAGTTACATCAATGGTACCTATGTTGAGTCACATGGGAAGTATAGTTCCCATAGGATATGGTTTGTATGGTCAAAGTCACATTAAACCCTATTTTTCACGAAGTCTTATGCGCAACTGTCAAAAAACAGGCTCTCAGGTCTATCATTCGGATGCGCATATATCCGATGGACTTGCTACTTTTCACATGTGTCAATACCACCTACATTGAGACACATGCAAAGCATAGTTCCCATTGAATATGCTTTGAATGATTGAAGTCGCCACAAATCCAGTTGTTATCCAAGTGTTATGCACAAACATCAAAACACTTTGAAGTGTGTTATTGGAATGCGCAAATACCCGACACTACAAGGCATAGGTCTTTTTTTGACAAAAATACTCACCTTTTTTACACTATTTTTTTTTTTTAAAATGGGCACAAAGGTCAATATTTACATTGCGATAATTGTCGAAAAAGAACGATCCCTATATAAGAGCCGCTACATAGCTATGCTGGTAAACGTCGCTAGCAACACTTGTAAATGTCGCTAATTAGCGACACTGGTAAACGCTGCTATATAGCGATGATTAATAGAAGCTTTAAAAAAACATTAGTGGGGCTAAATAGGGCCACAATAAGCCCTGTTTTTCCCCACTAATGTTTTTTATTGAGTAATTACAAAAGAATGTTTTTTATTACAAAATTTCCCTTGTGGAAAGGGTGATACAAAATCGCTCAAATGAACCGAGTGACAGAAGCATATACATGTTGAAGATATAGAACATTGTTTGTTACAAAATTACCCTTTCGAAAAGGGTGATACAAAATCGCTCAAACGAGCCGATATACAAAAGCATATACATGGCGAAGTATATGCAAACTATTACTAATACTACTACTACTACTGCTCATCCGAATCGTCATCATCATCCTCGTCCTCATCTTGTTGGCCTGATCCTTGGCCCTCGTGAGCTGTGCCTGATCCCTAGCCCTCGTGAGCTACGCCTGATCCCTGGCCCTCGTCGAAGCCGTGTAAGCCTAATCCCTCATCATCACCGCTCACCTCCATTGATGGGATGTTTGAGCTTTGATTCTAAGAGTGAAACCATATTAATTGGAAATTAGATTGGAACTTAAAGAATAAAATAGTTTAAAAAGTGAGATTACAAGTAGGAGTAGACTTATACTGTGTGAGCAGCCACCTCAGCCCAATTGACTGTCACTCCTAGTGCCTCCTACTCAATAAACCATAGCTTTGTTCCTACATAAAATGAGCATCTCGTCTTTATGTCTGTAGGAAGGCGACCCATCGCAGCTTGCTATGGGTCCAATTTATGAGCGTTAGATAAAGTGCATGTAATATGTAGTAAAACAAATAGATCAATACATTAAATGAGATGAAGTAGACTTACCACAGTTGCCTTGAATTCCAATTGTCTGCCTGCACTAAAGTGCGAGGTAGCTACAAACTCCAGCCATCTCCTCGCAGCCCTCCTCTGACCCTTGAACATTTTGGGATGCTGCTTCTTGAAAAACTTCCAATTAGCTTTGTCTGACCAACTGGGTTTAGCCTTCCCCTTTGCGATGGAAGTATGCAAGGTTGACCTATGATGCTTCAAGACCAAACCCATGCGCTCTCGCATGTAATTCTCATTGAACTCCCAATTTAGGGGGCTAGGGTATTTTCTTTTCAATTCATCAATGATTGCCTACTTCTTTTGGTCATCTTGGTATCGCCAGTCAGTACCTATGCTGCTCCTCAAGTGGTGGCTCATCAACCATCTCATGGTGGCCATTACTGCTGCGTCCTTTTTATCTTCTATTCTCTGTCCAGTAGCTGTGATTTGATAGGACAGGTCCTTGACCGGGTAAGGACTCATGGTAGTGGTAGAGTCAAAGCGAGTGGTGTTACTGCGAGCACTTCCAGAGTGATGAATAGTAGTGGGAGTAGGAGAGAGCAAGGGACCGGACTGGTATTGGGTCTCGAGACCAAGTGGAGGCCTGTAGGGATGTGAGTGTGCTAACTCATCTACATCTCCCGAGTCAGCACAACATAAGCGACCCCTCCTACTCTTCCTTCCCTTATGATGGGCATGCCCAGGTGATGACCCCTCAGTCAAAGGGGCTAGAGGGGACGGCTAAACAGTAGGTCCAGCCATCGGTGTAGGAGAGGGATTTGCTGAGGTCCTCTGGGATAGCAGAGATAAGAATCTCATTGCCTCTGCATCAGTCATCTGTGTGACAAACTCCTCAGGACTCCCGACAAAGCCATGGGTTGCTAGCAAAGGAGTTCCCCGAGGGGTAGTCACAGTGCTACGTCTGAGAGGAGTCGGGCCAGGTGTAGTTGCAAGGGTAGGCCCCTGAGGTGTCGCTTGAGTGGAATCAAAGTCCTTTGGAGAATAGAGATCATGATGTCTCCTCCTACGAGGGTTTCCATACTCGTCGGACGTGCGACGTGATCCCATTTCTAATTTGGGGAGATTGGACAAATGTAGACACAAACACAAAAATAAAAAACCAAAAACAAGAGTGGGTAAGAAGTGGAAAGCATATGAGGAAAAGCATATGCATAAGAGAAGAAAAAGAGAAGGAGAACCATAAGAGAACGAGAGGGGAAAAGAAAAGAAAGAAAAGGGGAAAAGAGAGTGAAAGAGGGGAAAAGAACCAAATATGCATAAGAGAAAAAAAGAGAGAAAGCATATGCATAAGAGAAAAAGAGAGAAAGCATATGCATAAGCATAAGCATATGAGCATATGCTCATGCATAAGCATCAGCATAAGCATAATCATAGGCATAGGCATAGGCATATGCTTATGAAAAGAAGAGAAAAAGAGAGGAAAAAAGAAGAGAAGGGAAGGAGAAGGAGAAGGAGAAGGAGACATATGCTCATGCATAAGCATAAGCATAAAAGAAGAGAAAACATTTGCATAAGAGAAAAAGAGAGAAAGCATATGTTTGAAAGAGGGGAAAAGAACCAAATATGCATAAGAGGAAAAAAGAGAGAAAGCATATGCATAAGAGAAAAAGAGCGAAAGCATGTGCTTATGCTTATGCATAAGCATATGAGCATATGCTCATGCATAAGCATAAGCATACACAACAACACAAAGCAACTATAGACGCGCTTGGTAGACGTGCAAAATAATGGGCGCGTCTATAGGCGTTGCTTTAGTAGAGGACTTACAGGCGCGTCTAAAAGTGCATCTAAAAGCTCGTCTATTTGCGCGTAAATTGACGCGTGTACTTGCGCATCTGAACTAAGAAAATACGGGCCCGTCTAACCTGGCATTTATCAGCGCATCTATTTGCGTGTGTATTAGCGCGTTTATTTGTGTGTTTACACTGAGAATCATACGCGCATTTAGACGCGTAGATAGATGCAAACCAGAGAATACAGAAAGTGAGATTTTGGTGTACATCATTGCTTTCCAAACATTGCCCATGATTACCAAAGCACATAATTTTTTGCAAGCCCACATATACAAGAATTAAGTGATATGAGGAGAATGAGACAATATGTAAAATAGTTTTGCCAATATCAATTATGGGGCTACGGTTCAATCTCATCCTCAATGAGATCAACCCTCGCCAAAATATCTACTTCAAAATCCAAACAAGTGTTTAGATCTACAAATACATTCAACCCACTACTACTTGTGCCACTCATGTGCTCATCGAAATCAGCATCTCGAATGGTAGGCTCGTCCTCACGAGTAATGGCCTCAATATCTGTATCTCCTATCTCATGATCATCCTCCTCTCTCGTATCACGGTCATCATCACGTCCATGGCCATGATCATCCTCCATACGCTCCATATTAGTAAATGTACTATACATCACTTTGGAACGTGGCATAATAGGTATGACAAGCCACCATCTATTATTATCCACCATTGGTTGATAGACAACCTAATTCAAACACAAATACAATCATGTTATTTTTCTTGCATCAAATATTTAAAAGCGAGTATTTTTATATGTGTGCACAGTACCTGTTCACATTGTTGCGGTAGTACTAGTGTGTCCTTCCTACTTTGCCAAAACTTTGTGGAGTCAATAGTTACAAAGCCACTTGCATGGCGTTTGATTGTTGCATTAGGGCCTCTTTCCACCACGTCCTTAAACCACTTTACATCCAAAACATACACAAAGAAGCGTCGAAAGTCAAGCATAATAATATCTTGGATTATGCCACAATAATCATCCATGGGTCCATTGGATCCCTCAAAGCTAGCAATGACGCCGCAATCTTG
The DNA here is from genome assembly GCF_047967505.1 of Dipteris shenzhenensis. NCBI lineage: Eukaryota > Viridiplantae > Streptophyta > Polypodiopsida > Gleicheniales > Dipteridaceae > Dipteris > Dipteris shenzhenensis. The sequence continues at coordinate 23,386,041 of NC_141614.1, read as the reverse complement.
TGTGTTTCTCTTATCATCAATCCGTTGTGTTCGAAAATGCTTGCCCTCACACCATATAGCATTGAACATAGTGTACTACACCAAGAAAAAATGAATTAAATAAGCAATCTAAATTATTAAAAGCTCCTAACTTATGCATAACATTCTATATACTGACCTTGCTCATGCATCCCCTAGCATACTCCCATTCTTCCATTGTGATATGCATCCCCTCGTCTTTCTCTGCTTTCTCCATTTCATCAAGTAGCCAATCCACATGAATATCCTTTGGAAGTGCTCTTAGATACTGAGGGTATGGCACACGAGATCTGTGGTATGTACAAAAGAGGGCCCTTTCTTCTTGTCTTCTTGCCTTTGCATCATCGTATCTTGTCACCCATCTTTTCATCACATCACTATTAAGCACGCAAAAGAGGTTGATACTATTATGCAACTCCGTGTCTATTACTTTGTTGCGTCCTTTCCCTTGAGGCACAATAGAGGTCATCCTTAGGTCTTCATCATCTCTCCATAGTCGTGGGATAGAGCTATCCACATCAACAAGAAACTCAGAAATATATACAAGTGACTCTTGTACCAACCAACACTCGGCCATGCTACCTTCGGGTCTTGCATTTTGTCTCACGAAGCCCTTCAAGGTCTTCATGAAGCGCTCCAGGAAGAACAACCATCGTGCATGTATAGTACCGCATATAGCAATCTCATCCACCAAATGCACTATGAGATGTGGTTGGCTTGTGAGAATAGAACGTGGAAATGTCTCCTCCACTAAACAAACTGCCTCCACTGACATAACTCAAGCATTCTCAAGCGTGGTGGGATCTATTTCCTTTGAGCTCACATACCTACAAATGAAAAAGTACAGCATATTAGCAATATGCATTCAAACTTGCACGGAGCATTGATATGCATCATATTTTGTATCATGTAAAGTACCTCACAAGCTCGCCCATCTTGTAAATACAATCTTTCACGTCCTTCGATGCACTACGTGAAATGCTAGTAGGCAGTATGAACTGAACCCACGAGGAGGTGGTTGATTAGTTGCTTATAACTATTCACTTACAAATTTGAAAGGAAAATGATATTATGCACATAAAATACTTACTTGGAGCATCTTGTGCCAATCATGAGATTTCAAGCCATATAATTGCTCTACACCTCTTTTCTTGCTCTTTGTAAAGGCTCCCTTCAAACACCTCATGCATCCAGTGGGAGTACAAATTGTAGTAATAGCGTGCTTCACCGTCGCCATCTCTAGCTTTGATAACATCCACGGTGCACGAGGTAAAAAAACACGCCCATTTGGTCTCTCTTGTGGCCAAGCTTCACGCATCCTCCCTGTGGTACGTAAATCCTCCCTTATGCCTGCGGAATCTCGTGTCCCATTCAAATGCTCCCAAATGGTAGATGCCACATTCTTGAAGATATGCATGGGATCAAGCAGGTGATTGATCTTGAGGTGGGACCAATATGGTAAACGATAAAAGATGGAGTATCTAAACAAAATAAAGTGTTAGCGGGCAATCTTTATTTCCAGCCAATATAGCACACAATAGTTACAAACCCTTACCCGCTCATGCCAAGTGGTGGAGGAGTCATGGAACCATCCCAAATTCTCATCCAATCTCCTGCGGTGAGTGATTGTGGGAGGACTTCATTCCAAGGGGCAACATATCTAGGATGATCAGGTGGGAGAAATCGATGGTGATTCTCATAGATGACCTTATTCAATGCGTCTGCCCGTGAGGCAACTAGCGAGAGACCACAAACAGGACATGCATGGTAACTCGATGTAGTAAGACCTGAACAATAGACGCAATTAAGAGTGGAAGGTGGGTTTATGGTGCCACATCCTTTGCCTATTCATAATTAGAAATGCAATGCTTACCTGAACACTCGCCATAGTTTGGGAAGTCATGCATCGTCCACATCAAGATTGCTTTTCAGTTGAAGTCTCGTGACGAGGGAGGCCTGCTCACATCATGCACCTCGATACCTCTCCAAAGTATCTCTAGCTCGTCAATGAAAGGCTCCAAATAAACATCAGGGTTTTTGACTTTATGTTTCCCTGGAATTAGAAGGGACAGCATAACATGTCCTTTCTTAATAGCCATAGAGGGTCGAAGATTGTAATTCACCAATACCACAGGCCATACACTGTAAGACATGCTTTTGAGACCAAATGGGTTCACACCGTCCATACCCAATCCAAGTCTCAAGCTCCTAGGTTCTTCCTTGAAGCTTGGCCATGTGTCTTCAATATGATTCCACGCAGGAGAGTCCGCGGGAGTTCTCCACTTGCCATCGGTTGATCGATGGGAGGAATGCCATGACATGAGCTCTGCAATAGATTTGCACTTGAACATATGTTGGATGCGAGGGATTATGGGAAAATGTCGCAATACCTTACGAGGCACGTCCAAGGTTTTGAGATCTGCTCTATATCTTGCCTCTCCACAAGTAGGACACTCTCTTGCATCCTTATGTAGTCCACGAAACAAAACGCAATCGTTGACACATGCATGGATGCGCTTGTAATCTAATCCTCCAAGAGAGGTCACATGTTGCCTTGCCATATCTCTTGAGGTCGGTAGTTTATTCTCCCTTGGAAGCATTTTACACAGTAGCCTGCACGTGAAGACCATAAATGAGGAAAAGCATTTGAGTAATTGACCCACTAGCATAATTCGCCATGTTTGCAAAATAGACTTTAAAGATTACTTGAGTAATGCATTCAAACTTGCATTGCTCCATCCATAGATGGTTTGCAAGTTTAGTAACTCAAGGGAGGCACGTAGAATAGAGAATGTGCACCCCTCAAACAGTGGAGTCGATGCTGCAGTAAAAAGATCATCCTGCTCCATGCTATCATCCCTCCCTTGATGGACATATAAATCCCGCACCATATCATCAAACACCTCCTCCTCCACGGCTTCATGAGGTAATGGCGGAGGGCTACTATCACCATCACTCCATGCATCCGTAACAGTCTGTCCTGAAGATCCCACCTCATATCGCCGACGCTTTGCCTCCTCACGGCGAGCATAGGGCAACATATGCGGATGTGGCACTGCACCTGTATCAAATTAAAATGAGATCATAACTCAAACATATGAACACCCATAGGTATCTCAATCAGCCTTAACTTACAAACCCTTACCCTGTTTATGGTCACATCCCATTCTCCATACTTTGAAATATGATTGAGTGTAATCCTGCGTGCACGATACATGTTTCCTCGACATCGATCACACAAACATTTGATTTTTTTCTCCAACCACATTTCGCGATGATGGATACGGAGGGTTTCATCCTCACTAGAGCTACTTGTTGAAGATGAAGACATCCTACAAACAAACAACCCACCAAATTTGCTTTCTTCAAATGTTTAATTTAAACTCTGTGGCGCGTCTAAAGGCGCGTCTAAAAGCGCGTCTAAGATCGTGTCTAAAGGCGTGTCTACTCTATGTATATAGACACAGCTATAGATGCGCTATTAGACGCGATTATAGATGCGGCTTTTAAACCTGCTTTTAGCGTGCTCGCTTTGCTTTTCTTCACAATACTTATACTTTGTGCGGCTTTCTTCCTTCCTCATTAGCAGATCCATAGTTTCGACGCTTAAGAGGAAGGCTCCCATACTTACTTCCAATCTTACACTTAAGAGGAAGGCACCCACACTTACTTCTAAGCTTAAAGGAGAGGAGGAAGAACAAGGAGGAGAAGCAACTTTGAAAAAGAAGAAGAACCTTCCATACCTCTATCCAATTAAGTCCTTTTGCAGTTGATCTTGTTTGGAAGTTTGCTCTCTTTATATTTGTACTTTCTCGTATCCAAGAAGTGCATGATCTGGGTATCAGTGTCAAGTTTGTGTGTCGGGCGCAATGTCCTTTTCTACTTTTTAGAAATCTCGTCTATCGGAGCGCGTGTATAGGTGCGTCTCAGAGTGCGTCTAAAAGCACATCTACAGATGCGTCTAAACGCGCGTCTAGCCTGTTTGCAGACACTATTAGACGCTCTATTAGATGCTCTGTTAAACACTCTATTAGACGCTCTGTTAGACGCTCTGTTAGATGCTTTGTTAGACGCTCTATTAGACGAGTCTATAGACGCGCTAATCAGATGCGTCTATAGACGCGATCCGACAGTAAGCCTCTCTTCCCTTCCCCTTTCTTCTCAGCTCATCAGTAATAGATTTTTTTCCTTTTTTCCAGTTCAACATGTGGCCAAGAAGCGCTTTCAGCTCACCTGATCCCCGGGAATCTATTTGGAAGTACTTATATAACCTTTTAGGGCACCCTCCTACTCCTGCGGAGTTATACGGGTATATGACGGGTACTCTAAACACTCCCCAGGAGTCGGCAGTACAGACTCCAAACCACCCCACACCGCCTGAGATCACCCCATCAGAGTCAGCATAGCCGTCTTATGCCCCTTCTTATGCCCCTTCCCCCATACCGTCTTATGCCCCTTCCCCCAAGCCGTCTTATGCCCCTTCTGCCATCCCGTCTTATGCCCCTTCCCCCATGCCATCAGGAGGTCCTTCTGTCTCGCAGAGCCGTTGACATACTCATGTGCCGTCGAGACTCAGTTCTCTAGCTACGAGTGGTCAGTGTAGTCCCGTGCAGTCTCCAGCTACGAGTGGCCAGCGTACGAGCTCGACACGACACGATAGCAGGCGTAGTAGCAGGGAGAGCAGTGGGGGATGCATGGCACAGTGCTTTGGGAGGGGTGGCGGTGGGGACGATGATGATTCAGATAATTTAGACGTGCCTCCGGGTGATGGTACGATTTATTATGACATCACTCAGGCAGGAGGCATCTTGATGGATGCGCGGGGGAAGGACATCATGGCCTTCATGCGCTCTGTAATTGCTAACAATTACAGAGATTGCTTTATCCACTACATAGACCAGCCAAAGAGGTTGGCTAATGAGACCCTCACTGCTGTTCACTCTAGGTATCCTAACCCCCCCAATCGCCAGTTCACAGATAAATGGGCCAAGTCAAAGATTGTTACGATCTCCATATCCACATCTCTATCTTCAAAAATTTGCTTACTTCGTGGTGCAACTTGGATCACGTACCACCATCTTGGATCAGAACGATCCGGATGAAAAACACCCTATATTGAAGATGGGTGCGAAATGCCATCAATTATATATATTAAAATATGATTAAGTACATGTATCAATGGATCTTTAAAAACGAATGCTTTAATTAATTAAATCATTAGTATGCACCTGCTCACAATGCTCAGGAAGAACAAAAGTATCACTTTCATCGGTCCAAAGTTTGGTGGAGTCTATTGCAAAGAAACCGCTACTGTCTTTTCTCACTGTCGCATGGCAACTATTGTAAATAGTTCTAAACCATTTTACATCAAGAATGAAAATACTAAATCATTTGAAATCAATTTCATAGATTTCGTGTATGGTTCCACAATAATCCAACTGTGAGAAGAGAAGATTGGTATCCAAAGCACTTGCTCGGCTATCTTGTGTGAAGTTAGCCATGACTCCACAATCATACATGACTCTCTTTGAATCAATGTGTTCCACACGAAAATGTCATCCATATGACCATAATGCGCTGTACTTTTTATACTACAAAAGAGCATCATTAAAGCAATGAAGATGCATCTAGTTTATAGCGTATATTGCCACAAATAATTCCTAATTATGTCAAGAGGTAAAAAACTTACATGCATCATACATCCAGATGATAACTCTCACTCGTGCTCGTTTATTGTCTCTCCATTGCGTTTGGATTTACGTAGAGCCAATTGTAGCCAATCAAGTGACATGTGAGTGGGAAGAAAGGCAAGATCCCGTGGATATGGTTGCGATCACTTGTACATTACTCTAAATCTCGTCCTTGCATTTATTCTTTCTACTTTGGCCACTTCATATCTCTCAATCCACTTCTGCATCTCCTTGCTATTGAGGATAGAAAACTTATTGAATTTCTTCATTTGCTCTTAGCTCATCTTTCTTTCAATCTCTTTTCCTTGGGGAACCTCGCCAACGATGCGATCATCATCCTTGTTATGCCAAGCTTTCGGCATATTGGGATCTGTGGATGCAAGAAACTCCGTGATATATACTAATGACTCTTGCACAAGCCACCCCTCTGCTATGCTTGATTCTGGTCTTGCTCTTTGTCTTACAAATCCCTTCAAAGTTTTCATAAACCGCTCAAGAAAAAACATCCACCGACTATGAACGGTACCTACAATAGCCACCTCATCAACTATGTGCACAAGCAAGTGCACTTGAGTTGTCATAATGCTCGAGGGACAGTGCTTCTTAAGCAAGCATATGGCTTTGATGGATTCCACCCTAGCCTTCTCGATGCTTGATATGGAGATATCTTTTTGAGATATCCACCTATTGCACATGTCCATGTAAGATATATTCATAATCAGTCTACAGATTATTCAGCTTAAATTGAAGAAAATGCAATCATTGCGATTTGATAGTAAGCATACCTCACAATACCACTTATCTTGAATATAGCATTTCTAACATCTTCTTGTAAGCATCGACCTTTTATTGTAATTGGGAGGATAAACTATCAAAGCAATAAAGAAGTCATGTCAATAATATAGCATAATCATAATTACACTAACGCATCACGATTATCGGTACACTAATCCTACACCTTAGAATACCTGTAAGACCTTGTGCCAATCATGGGACTTGAGCCCACTAAGCTTATTTTCCTTTGAAAATGCTCCTTTCAAGCAATGCATGTACCCTGTGGGTGTTTGAAAAGAGGCAATGTCTGCCTTGATCACTGCCTCCTCTCTCGTGGAGAGGATCCATGTTGCTTTTGGTAGGATAACTTTTCCCAAAGCATGCACTTGGGGCCACAAACGAGACATTCTATTCATAGCACACAGGTCTTCTCACACTCCTCTCGAGTCTTTGGAACCAACCAAGTGTGCCCAAATAGTAGCCCCCACATTCTTGAAGATATGCATGGGATCCAAGAGATGATTGATTTGTAACTGATCCCAATAATCTAGCTCGTGAAAGATCGATAGCCTCTTCATACCACGAGGAGGTTCCTCTCCATTCGCCCTCCAAGCCTGAATCCAGTCACTTGCCTTTAAATATGGTGGTGGTGGATCAAGCTAACCTCCATGTGCAAGATGGTCCAGTAGAAGGTATCGAGCATGACCTTCATAAACATTTTTTCTCATATGTTTGGAGTATCATGCAAGCAATTTCAAACCCAGTCCACAAAGAGGACAAGCATGGTACCCACTTGTAACAAGTCTTGCACGCGTGCATGAATGTGTTAGTATAAGATATGCATGTGAAAGAGAGTCATAAAAGCATAATCCTATATTATACATGTAAAGACACAACCACGTACGTGCGCACTCTCCATATCCTAGGTAGTCATGCATGGTCCACATCAAGATATCCCTAGCCAAAATATCATTGGTATGTCTAGGAGCTATAAAAATATCAAAGACCCGCACTCCTCTCCATAAGATCTGTAACTCCTCTATCAAAGGTGCCATGTACACATCCATATTTTTTGCCTTGTACTTCCCTGGCACAAGTAGTGCAAGCATGAGGTGTCCCTTCTTTATTGTTACACATGGTGGGATATTGTAATTCACCAAGACTATGAGCTATGTCAACCAAGATGTTGAGCATATACTGAAAGGATTCACGCCGTCCATGGCGAGCCCAAGATGTAAGTTGTGTGGCTCCCTCGCAAAGTCCGGCCACTGATTGTCTATGTGCTTCCAAGCTGCACAATCTGCGGGAATCCTCAATGTGTCATCAGTGGACCAATGAGATGCATGCCAAGTCATCAACTCCGCTATGGATTTGCATTGGAACATGTGATGTATTCTTGCAATGATGGGAAAGTGTCTCAAGACCTTTACCAGTATCTGCTCACCCCCCCTGCAAGTCATCTCTATATCATTGTTCCCCACACTTTGGACAACTAGCCAAATCTCCATGCTCACGACAAAAGAGAATACAGTCATTACGGCAAGCATGGATGGTATCATAATCCATACCTACTGTTGTTAGCATTTTCTTCACTTCATCTCTTGATGCGGGCATGGTATTTGGTGTAGGCAACATCTTCTGAAGCAACCTATCACAATTCAAACATACATAGGCTTCGAATAATGATGATTCTCAAACATACATGATGATACTCACCTCTCTTTTTCCCTTTTCTTTCTTTTTTCGGTATACTAATCCTACTTCTCGCTTGCAATGAGTGCAATGACAATACAATCTCTCTATAAGCCACTCTGTGCTCCTGGGCATTGGCGCATCATCTGATGAGCTTCCACTTATCCCTTCCATCTGCACACTTCCAAAATCACAACATGAGTTGCAATGAAATCTATTAAGATCCAAAAAATAGCCACCCATGAGCTCCTTTTCCCTATTCTAACAATAACTGCTCTAAACCGTCGCTATATAACGACGCTTTGCCCTGTTCAGTCGCTATATAGCGATGCTTTGCCCTGTTCCGTCACTATATAGCGACGTTTTTTGGATATTATAAATGTCGCTATATAGTGACTAACCAGCGTCGCTATATAGTGACATTGGGGGCTTAAATCCGAAACCCTACGTGATATTGCGGGAAAAGCAAAAATCTCTCGTCCCACCTTATACTCGACGACCTTGCTTTCCTCCTCTCTATTCCCCACTGCTCACCCCTACCCAGCCCCTCTCCCAATACTTGTGCTCCCTCTCCACCCTTCTCCCTCTCTGCTTGTGTGAAATGAAGTTTTTCAAGAAGGTGAGTCTCTTTAAGCAATGTAGGTTCATTTTTTGTGAGATTTCGTTTTGTGAGTGTTGAAGCATGTTTCTCCTTGTATTGCTAACTTGGCTATGTGCTAATTTTCATGCTTGATTTTCAGAGGTTAAGGACAAAAAACGAGATTTGGTGAAAGAAAGAAGACTCACCTCTTCTCTTTTTTGTATTTCTCTTCCTCCTCTTTCTCCTTGTTTGTAGGTTTATGCTTTCTCCTTGTTTATAGGCTTATGCTTGTCTCCTCAATCCAATCCCTTTGAGAAGTTGCTTCCCTAAACTCCTCCTTCCTCTAACTAGTTATCTAAAAAATGGTATGTTTCCTCTCTTTTGTAGGGCCAGTCCACGAAACACCAAGTGGGACTTTTCCATGTAAGAAAGTACTTCCTCTTTTTTCCTGTTATTTTCGTTATTTGCATTGGCCTGTAGCTAGCACCTTAAGCGCTAGCTGCAGTCATGGATGTAGGGACCCTCTCTTTGCCTCTCTTCTCTTATTCCCTCTTCTTCCCCTCTTTTCCTCTTTTCCTCTCTCTTTCCCCCCCTCTTTCCCTCATATGCTCATGCATAATCATAAGCATAATCTTTCTCTCTTTTTCTCTTATGCATATGTTTTTCCTTCTCTTATGCTTATGCTATTTTCCCCTCTTCTTTTTCCCTTCTTTCAATCTCTTTTCCCCTCTTTGACCTTCTCTTATTTTTCACTCTCTTTTTCTCCTCTTATGCTTATGCTTATATGCATTTGGCTATGCTTATGCTTATGCATAATCATATGCTCATACGCTCATGCATAAGCACAAGCTTATGCTTTCTCTCTTTTTCTCTTATGCTCATATGATCATGCATAAGCATAAGCATATGCTTTCTTTCTTTTTCTCCTATGCTTATGCTCTTTTTCCCTCTTCCTTCTCTTATGCTTATGCTCTTTTCCCCTCTTCTTTTTCCCCTCTTTCAAACATATGCTTTTTCTCTTTTTCTCTTATGCATATGTTTTTTCTTCTTTTATGCTTCTGCTTATGCATGAGCATATGTCTCCTCCTTCTCCTTCTCCTTGTCTTTCTCCTTCTCCTTCCCTTTTGTTTTTTCCTCTCTTTTTCTCTTCTTTTCATAAGCATATGCCTATGCCTATGCCTATGCTTATGCTTATGCTTATGCATGAGCATATGCTCATATGCTCATGCATAAGCATAAGCATATGCTTTCTCTCTTTTTCTCTTATGCATATGATTTCTTTCTTTTTTTCTCGTATGCATATTTGGTTCTTTTCCCCTCTTTCAATCTCTTTTCCCCTATTTCAAACATATGCTTTCTCTCATTTTCTCTTATGCAAATGTTTTTTCTTCTTTTATGCTTATGCTTATGCATGAGCATATGTCTCCTTCTCCTTCTCCTTCTCCTTCTCCTTTCCTTCTCTTCTTTTTTCCTCTCTTTTTCATAAGCATATGCCTTTGCCTATGCCTATCACAACAAGACAAAGCACCCATAGACGCGCACACACACACGTATTTTGAACTAAATAAAAAACTTACGGGCGTGTCTATTTTTGCGTTTGGAGACCTGCGTCTATCAGCGCGTCTATATATTCGACACACGCGTGTATAGACGCGCACTTAGATGCTTAAATAGACGTGCTTGTAAACGTGTCTATAGACATAAATATAAATGCTTGTCAAACAGACAAACGCGTAAATAGACGCGTTTATAAATGCACTGATAGACGCGCTTTATTATTATTTTTTTTAATTTACAGAATGTTGTGTATGTTGTGTATGCTATATAGTTACAAGAATCCCATATCCACATTGTGTAATTCAATTCTTACAGCCAACCGCATTTTAATTACAATTCCAAATAAAACATTACAACTCCATAACGCAATAAAATTGAAAACTCAAAAAGTGCTTGTATATACATATAGCACGAAGCTAAGCCATGTCATGTGGCTTCAAGTACAAAAAATAAGGAAGCTAAGCCACGTCATGTGGCTTCAAGTACAAAAAATAAGAGGAGTGTATATACAAGAGGCATGAAGCCAAGCCAGTGGCTTTAAGTACAAAAAAGAGTAGCTAGCACTACTTCTACGACTAATCTATGTTCTCCATGTCCTCGCTCCCTTCCACGCTCCCTTCTGCGCTCCCTTCTGCGCCTCCTTCCTCGTCTTCCTCATCGTCTTGTGCACAGGGCTGTAAACAAGGGACAACATATATCAATGTATGAAAAATCAAATCTTTACTTTTAATTTTGGCATTATTTAATTACTTTCAAATACCTGGGGGGCCGCTTCAGTAGCCCAGGTATACTGCTCCTCAGTAATCAACCCGTCATCATAGAAGTGCCTCCATGTATCTCCTCTGCGATGGTGGCAGTGGTAGGCTGTCTCCACAGGAGTAGGGTATCTACCCACGATCTCAAGCTGCATGACGACACACTTTGCAGAGGGATTAGTACAAAGAAACAACCTCCTAATAAACTACATAAGCAATATAATTTGAGATCGATACTTACAAATTGGGCCTCCCATGATTCAACACCCCCTGCTCCAAAATGCGCGCTTCCATATTCCTCCATCTAGATCCTCCGTGCCTTCACATGCTGCAGACTGGGGTCCTCCCTCGCTGACTTCATTTCCTTCTTCCACTCACGCTTGTGAGCGGTGTGGGGCGAATAGTGATGCTTGTACAAAGCATCACTATATAGTGACTCTTGTATAAAGTCGCTATGTAGCAACACTTAAGGAATCCCGCTTTGATTACCAATGATTAGCACCCCGCGCCCGCTAAACGTCGGTGCATAAGCATCGGAATAGGACCCGTGCGTAGTAGTGCGATGGGAAAGATACTTTGCAAGAACATCAATCTTACCTATGTTGAGTCACATGCCAAGTATCATGCTCATATGATATGCTTTGTATGGTCAAACTGGCCATAAACCTCATTTTCTACCGTCTTATGCACAACCGTCAAAAAACACACTTTGAAAGTGTGTTATTCGAACTCGCACATACCTGACAGCCATGATACTTTACACACACATACAAAGCATACCCAATGGGTATAGTTATTTGAGCATGTCTTAGAGTAGTTTTTTTTAATGCACGGCAAAGTATCGTGCCCATGAGATACCTAGGCATTCAACTAACATACTTCAAAGCGTCTTTTTTGACGGTTGTGCGTAACACTTGGTGAAAAATAGGGTTTGTGGTGAATTCGACCATCTAAATCATATTCATTGGGCATGATACTTTACACACCCCTCAGTGTAGGTGGTATTGAAATGCATGCAAAGTATCATGCCCATCGGATATATGGGGCATACGAAAAACACACCTCAGAGCTTGTTTTTGACGATTGTACATTACACTTGGTGAAAAATGGGGTTTGTTGTGACTTCAACCATCCAAAGCATACTTGATGGTCATAATACTTTGCATGCACCTAAATGTAGGTGGTATTGGCACGTCTGCAAAGTATCATGCCGATTGATTGTGTGTGCGTTAGAATAACACACCTCACATACTATGTTTTGACGATTGTGCATAACACTTGGTGCATAATGGGGTTTGTGGTGACTTTGACAGTCCAAATAATATTTGATGTTCATGATTCTTTATACATGCCTCATAGACATGGGATTGATGCACATGCAAAGTATCATTCCCATTGGGTATGTACGTGCTCGACTAACACACATCAAACCGTATTTTTTTATGGTTGTACATAACACTTGGTGAAAATGGATTTTATCGCTACTTCGATCATCCAAAGCATATCTAATGGGAACAATACTTGGCACATACCTCATAGTAAATGGGAATGACACACATGCAAATTATCATGCCCATCGGGTATGTGCGCATATGAATAACAGAGCTCAGAGCGCGTTTTTTGATGATTGTACAATATAAGACAGTGGAAAATGGGATTTGTGGTGACTTTAAGGATCCTAAGCATATCTAATGGGAAAAATAATTTGAACACACCTCGAAGTAGGTGGAATTTGTGCGTGTGCGAAGTATTGTGCCCATTGGGTATGTACACATGTTTTCTGATGGCGTGCATAATCCTTGGTGGAAATAGGGTTTATGGCACCTTCCACCAACCAAAACATATCTAATGCACATGATACTTTGAATGTGCCTAAACATAGATGATGTTGATGCAAGTGCAAATTATTGTGCCCATCGGGTATGAGCATGTTCAAATAACATGCCTCAGATACTATTTTTTGACGGTTGTGCATAACACTTGGTAAAAAACAAGGTTTGTGGCAATTTCGACCATCTAAATCATATCCAATGGGCACAATACTTTTCCCATGCCTCAAAATAGGTGGATTTCATGTGCTTGCAAAGTATCATGCCCATCGGGTATGTACACGTTCAACAAATGCACTTCAAAGCATATTTTTTGATGGTTGTCATAACACTTTGTGAAAAACGGGGTTTGTGGTGACTTTGACCATTCCAAATCATATCGGACAGGAATGATACTTTGCAGGAGCCTAAACATAGGTGGGATTGAAATGCATGCAAAGTATCTTCCCCATGGGATATGTGCGTGTTTGAATAACACCTCACATACTATTTTTTTACCATTATGCATAATGCTTGGTGCAAAACAGGGTTTGTGGTGACTTCCACCATTCAAAACATATCTGATGGGCACAATAATTTAATTTCACCTCAACATATGTGGGATTGATTCACTTGCAAATTATCATGCCCATCAGGGTATATATCCCATACGACTAACACACTTCATTAAAGCATATTTTTTTACGGTTGTGCATAATACTTGGTGAAAAATAGTGTTTGTGGTGACTTTGACCATTAAAATCATATCCAACCGGCATGATAGTTTGCACATGACTTAGTGTAGGTGATATTGATGAATGTGCAAAGTATTATGCCTATCGGGCATGCAGTGTGCATTTGAATATAACACACCTCAGAGCATGTTTTGTAATGATTGTGTATACAACATGGTGAAAATTTGGGGTTATGGCAACTTCGACCATTCAAATCATATCTGATGGGCATGAAACTTTGCACAAACCTCAATGTATGTGGGATTTATATGCATGAAAAGTTTCGTGCCCATCGTGTATGTGTGTGTTTGAATAATGGTTGTGCGTAACACTTAGTGAAAAATGAGGTTTGTGGAAACCTGGACCATCCATGGCATGTCTGATGGTTATGATACTTTACAAGCATCTCAACATAAGTGGGATTCAAGCGCGTGAAAAGTGTCGTGCCCATAGGGTATGTATGCATTTGAATAATACACCTTTGAGCATGTTTTTTGATGGTTGTGCATAACACATGGTGAAAAATGGGATTTGTGGCGACTTCCACCAGCCAAAGCATATTCGATGGGCCTGGTAATTTTTACAGATCTAAATTTAGGTTGTACTGATGTGTGTGCAAAGGATCGTTCCCATTTGGTATGTGTGCATTCGAATCACACCTCAAAGCGTGTTTTTGACGATGCACATAACACTTGGTAAGAAATAGGATTTGTGGCAACTTCAACCATCCAAATCATATCTGATGGACAAAATACTTTGAATGCACCTCAATATATGTGGGTTTGATATGTGTGGAGATTATCATGCCCATTAGGTATGTGTGTTTTTGAATAACACACCTCAGATACTATTTTTTTATGGTTCTGTGCATGCATATGTAACACTTGGTGCAAAACGGGGTTTGTGGCAACTTCAATAGTACAAATCATATATTATGTGCATGACACTTTGCACGTACCTCAATAGATGTGGAGTTGATGTGCGTGCAAAGTATCGTGCCCATGGGGTATGCACACGTTCGAGTAACAACATATTTTTTTATAGTTGTGCATAATCCTTGGTGAAAAATGGGGTTTATGGTGACTTTGATCATCCAAAGAATATCTGATGGGAATGATACTTTGCACACACCTCAGCATAAATGGGATTGACACATGTGAAAAGTTTCATGCCCATTGGATATGTGCGCATACGAATAACACACTTGAGAGCGTGTTTGTTGACGGTTGTATATTACACTTAGTGGAAAATGGGATTTGTGGTGACCTCAAGCATCCCAAGCATATCTGATGGGCACATTACTTTGCATTGGGATTGATATGCATGCAAAGTATTGTGCCCATCGGGTATGTACTTGTTCGAATAACACAACTCAAAGCGTGTTTTTTGATGGTGTGCATAACACTTAGTGGTAAATAGGGTTTATGGCAACTTCCACCAGTCAAATCATATCAGATGCACATGATACTCTACGGGCATCTCAACATAGCTGGGATTGATGCAGTTGCAAAACATCGTGCCCATCGGCTGTGAGTATGTTTGAATAACACACCTCAGATTCTATTTTTTGGAGATTTTTTGATGGTTGTGCATAACACTTGGTTAAAAAAAGGGTTTATGGCAATTTTGACCATCCAAAGCATATCTCTCTTTCCTCCTCCCTCCCCTCTATCAATAGCTATTGCATGAATCCCACACTGACACGAATAAGCTAAAAACCCCGCAGGCATGTCAGTGCCACGTGGGCAAGTGTAATGCACCTGTCTCGCCATATATGTACCAATGGCCTTCCATCGATGTGCCACATGGGCAAGTGTAGTGCACCTGTCCTGTCATATGTACCAATGGCCTTCCATCGATGAACCAAAGGAATGTTCGTGCCATGCATGCATGTGCAGCCATATCTTCTAGATTTTAGAGTTTTGAAACTCTCAAACGGTGTTTATCAATACCGTTATGATATCTTGAAGATTTTATGGTAAATTAATGTCCTGCATGGGTCGTACGTACATACATACATACATACATACATATATATATTTATTTATTTATATTTATATTTATATGTATGCATTAAAATTATTTTTAGAATTTTAAATTGTTCATAAGGCAAGAAAAATTTAGGTCTAAGCATCTATCACATGTTGCATTAATTTTTACAATTTTTATTTTTTGCACTTCCAAAAACTTACAAAATTAGCTTACTTTCTTGTTTTAATTTGTTTCTTTAAGGGTGGATATGTTTTAAAAAATACATCTAAAAGTACTTCAAAATATGTATACAAATGATTTTGGAGAGTACACTTTCCAAAAGTACTTACAAAAATGATTTTGCGCATTGCATAGTCCAAAATTGATGAAATGTGTTTTGGTAATAATATAATATGTAAAAGAATCTCTAAAGTAAGAGGTATTCTCTTTTCGATGTAAATCTTGATAACACTACAAGAATTTTATAATACAATTTTTACTTACTAGCAAATGTTTGCAAATTTATATCTGGGTAATACTATAAGAATTTTATATTAAAAGTTTTAAAATGTTTACAAATTTTATTGTTTTTATTAGGCCACTCAAACTTCCATTCCAATATGAGAGTTTCACTTCCTAACAAAACTAACCATCCATGCTACATACTAAGGCTTCTTAAAGAATTGGAGAACTTGTAGTGTGATGAGTATGTGATCAAGATGATGTCACTGATGAGCATATATGCTCGTACTTGAAGAGGTCTCCTTTTGAAAATTTAGGTAGTGAAATTATCGAGGCTGATGATGATAGGGTCACATACACAATATAAGTTTACACACAAGTGACCAAGTTGTTTATGTCGATATAGTATTTGTTTCCAAAGGAATCTTTGAAACGTTCTTCATTCAAAAAATACTTTCAAATCAATCTGCGTTTTTGCATGGTATACTATATAAAAATAATTTAGCACATGGTAGTAAGAAAACCATGTCTTGATAAGAATTAACGAATTCACCAATCACCAAGGAATTTTTTTTCCTTGATTGAGCAATATTTTTAATGCAACCCCCATTTTAAACCAAAGGATTCAATCAATATCAATCATAATTTTAAGCCAAATGATTTAAATCCCTTGCAAGGAGATTTTAAATAACATTTTTTCTTCAAAAAATATGTTTTACATCAATTTAAATCGATTCAAGAGATTTCAATAATTAAAATCACTTGCAAAATGCGGTAATTATTTGACCAAGAATATACCATTTCATATCTTGGCTTTCTTTCATGGTATGCTAGATAAAAGTAATATCTACCACATGGTAGTAAGAAAACCATGTTTGAATATAAGCTCAATCCACCAAACATCAACTAAAAATACTCTTGATTGAGCAATTTTGTAAAGTGATTTTTAATTTCAGAAATTGACTGTTGTGAATCAAATGGTTTAAATCCCTTGAAAATCCTTGTAGAGGATGCCTTTAGACATGTTCATGGATGAATCCAGATCTATATATAAATAAATAAAGAGGAGGCTTGAAGAAGCAACAAAGCCCTTGGTGTAAATGAATTCCATAACCTTGTTGTGTAAACCAACATTTCTTGGAGTATCTAAGCAAGACTTCGATGTATGTCTTGATAGGAAGAACATTTAAACCCCCCCTAAGTATTAGGGGGCATACACTACTTAAGCTAGAAAGAGGCTACACTCAAAAGATGGACACAAAGTGTGCACAAGAAACCAAGTAGTAGAAGGAGAGTTCTTCAAGATGATCTTAGAAAGAAACCATATTTCCATTACCAATGTACAATTGAGAATGAGTCTAGGGCAAAGTGTGATCATTCTTAGTTAGAGCCATATATGTAGAATCTACTTCACATTTCCATAAGGTGAATAGTCGAGGTAGTAAAATATACAATTTAGTGTGGCTAGGGCCATTCGAAGATAACTCATGTGGACGAACACTCAAATCATGTCATTGTAATAGCTTCTAAAGTGCTTAGCCCAATCCATGTGTAGAGAATTTACTCCTTTACATTTGCATAGGGTTCTATAATATACATTCTACTACAAGGGGTGATCTTTAGCGAGGAGATGCATAACCGGGTAGCAAAGACGCTAAGCTGAAGGACATTGTGGTGACGGAAGAGGATGAGGGCGACGATTGTACGTAGAAAGTAGACTTCGACGCCACAATTGCGCCCGCCTCAGGCGAGTCATTGCCGTTTTGTGAGTTGCATTTGGCAGCGGCAAGCAACGGCGCTGCCTCCTCAGATGCATCCAGACCTGGCAAGTCGCGTTCAATGCGACGGAGATCCTCGGCTACCTCGCCCATTGAGGGACGCTCCGCTCCTCGAAGGGCCAAGCACCGACGAGCGAGTCTGCCTAGACGCATGACAGAGGCTGTGAGCGCCGCCTCTGCCGCCGTCTCTTCCGCCTCGGCCACGAGGCGGAGGTCGATGAGCTCTGGGACCCTGCCCTCTCTCATCCTCTCGATGAAGAGGAGCGCCAGATTAGCGAACTGAGCCTCCCGATCGTGGTTGTCAACCGGCTTGAGCCCCGTGATCAGCTCGATGAGCACCACCCCCATGCTGTATACGTCGCTCTTGTCCGTCAACTGCAGCGTCTGGAAGTACTCCGGATCCAAGTATCCTATCGTTCCTTGTACTGCTGTCGATACCTGCTTCTCCCCTTCCGGCACCAGCTTCGACACCCCAAAATCCGCCACCTTCACCTCCAAATTTCCGTCCAGCAATATATTCGCCGTCTTCACATCCCTGTGCAATATGGACGGTGACGCCGCCCCATGCAAATATGCCAGCGCTTCCGCTGTCTGAATCGCTACCTGTAGCCTCCTCCTCCACCCCATATATTGCTTCTCCGGCTTCCCTCCCTGTAGGTGCTCCGCGAGCGTTCCGTTCGACACGAACTCGTACACCAGCAGCGGCGTTGCCGTCTCCAAACAGCACCCCAGTAGCCGCACTATATGCCTGTGATTGATCTGCGTCAGAATGGCTACCTCGTTCAGAAATTGCTGGCTGTCTCTCTCGTCTCCCGAACGGTTTGCCCTCTTGATGGCGACGATCCTCCCATCCCTCAACGTGGCCTTGAATACTGTGCCGAAGCCCCCCGTCCCGACCTTGAACTGCTCCGAGAAGTTTTGGGTCGCCAATTGGAGCTCCTCGATGGTGAAAAGCCTGGTGGTTTGTCTTCCTGTGCTCCCGGCGATGTACGCCTCCAGCTGCAAACCCCCGTTTAAGAGAAAGTACTTGCGTCGTCGCCGCCTTCTCCAGTATAGGGCGATGAGGATAACAACCAAGACAAAAACGATACAGCCGACGAAACCTGATAAAAATCGAGTCTTTTGAAATTTCTCCACATAGTTCTTTTACGGTAAAATACCCTATCTTTGGCGTCCTCAATAGATACAACAGAAACAGAGGTCTTCTTACCACCACTGATGCCCACAGCTTTCCTCAGGGCGGGCGAAAGCCGGCAGCCCGATCCGTTTCTAGTTCCATCACCCACAAATAAACGCGATTTGCAACGGCATCGATAGTTGCCGATTGAATTTTCACAAACTGTGCGACCTACGATGCAGTCGTTCAGAGTCGAATTTGCACACTCGTCGATATCTGTGTCAAATTACAGTTTATCAACGACAGGCTCCTTACATCGTCCAAATTTAGCATAAAGATGATATCAACGCATTCCTGGACTCTCGATTTTAAATACGGAACTCACAGGTGTAAACTAGGATTCCTGGATTTTACCTGTACAGCCTCTTCCCTGAGAGTATCCGTCTCCCTGAAACCCGACCAAGCAATCGCACCGGTATCCGGGAACTGCCGATACAAGGGTAATATTGGAGTATTGGGTGCAAGCGTAGTTCGCTTCTTTTGTGATAGACTCTGGGTCGTTCCCCTTAGAGGGCAATGCCCATTCGAGCTTCAAACCGAACAGACTTTCGAAGTCTGTGTAGTTCTTGTAGAATGGCGTGCAGAAGCCTGCACAGGTGCCGTTCAAGACACTGAAGGTTGACACTTGATAAAAGGTTGTCCGAATGTCCGACGGAAAAGAGGTAACACAACAGGTCCTATTGCCACATTCCGGGTTGGAATTGTTTCCCGAACAGACTATTTCGCATCCTCCTACGGCATAGTCCGCAAGAGAAGCTGTATCCGGTGTAAGGAGCTCACCAATAGTACAATTGAAGCTTCCGAATTTGTTGTCGCCAGATAGAAGAAATGGACCAGGATAGTCAGGGAGTGCTAGAGTTGTAAGATTCCCTGAAGAGTTGGATGCTCCGCAGTTATCAGCAGGTAAGATGGATCTTGCGTCTGTGATATTAACGATCACGCTATCACTGGATATGTGGAGAACTGGAAAGTTACTCCCGCTTACGGTTGTATTCAAGTACAGTATATCGCCCGCGACGCCACCAGACTTGCATAGTAACTCAAAATGAGTGGAGAAAGCAGGGCAGGCAGGACTTGCACTGAAAGGGTAGCCGAAGGTAACATTGCCACACTGCTGGTTGGAGCAAGGCTGCGAAGAAGCGTGGGGAAGGAAGAGCAGCAGGGTGGACAACCACAAGGGAGCGCAACGACGGAGAATCAACGGCCGAGAGTCGAAACGTGTAGGAAGGGGCGAAGCCATAGCGAATGGGAAGGTTTAGCAGGCAATGTAAAGATAATGCTCAAAGCAACGTGTGGAAGATACCTTCGGTCTTTGACTAAGCGATTTCCATTCTCTAATGAGCATTTGATAAATACTTTTCCTCATTACATCGACATTTTTTTGGCCTGCTACACATTTTTAGAATTTTTGGAAGCTCATTTTTTCTATTCGACAAATTGAGAATTGTTTCTGGTTATCCAAATAAACTATAGTGCATGTGCTCTGATAGGTGTCCACATCTCATGTTTTGTCCTTGAAGAGTCTCCTAGTATTATGGCCTTCCAATTTATTGGCTCCCCTGTTTCAAATTGTACTATTTTCCACACCTTTCTAGCAACAGGACAGGCAACAAAGAGATGGAAAATATCTTCATTTATAAAGGGGCACCTCATGCATTTGCCATTTCCCTTTCCAATTCTTAGTCCTCTATTGTTAGTCCACACGGGGGTGGAGCAATTGCCTGGGTCCTGTGGGTCTTTCTTTTCTTCCTCATCGTGAAAGTTCTTTTCATTTCCTTCATGTTCTCTTCCACGCCCCCTGTCATCCCCGCTTCGGGGGTCTCTTTGATTTGTTCTTCGAACACCTCTGGAGGCACTAGTTCCTTCTTTACATCCTTCTCCATCTCGCTGGCTCTTCCCTTTCCTCTTTCACCTCGATCAAGTTCTCAAGAGATCTAAGCTAGAGTTTCCTCGTTTACTGTTGATTTGCTTTGGAGCTGGTTCGTCTTTTCATATCTTTGATATCTTTCCATCCTAGACTAGCAAAGCAAGAAGTATCCTTTTGTGCTTGAAGGGAGAAGAATCCACCTCTAGCTTTCTAAGCTACTGCCCCGTATTATATCGTGGCCCCCCTCTTCCAACTCGAAGAGCTGACAGGGAGTGTCCATTTCTTTTATGTGGTGCAAGAGCCTCGTTCAAGAAGGAAGATGCTCTATCTCGCCGAAGGGCCCTTGTGTCACTTTTGAAAATGAATAATCAAGATGCTAAGTCTTCGGGTGCTTATGGTAAGGATATCTTATATGTGTTTTGAGGCTTATGAGATTTACCTTGAAGGAAAACAAATAAGTGCACAATAGAGGAATTTTTTATGATAAATATAGCCAGAGAAGTGTCTCCTTTCCGTATCTTGTATAGTTGGATATATTGCTTTTACATAAGTCCTTATCTGTAATCATTTACAACTACGATAGCGGTTGGCTATCTGGTAATTTTTGCTCTTTTAGGCTACCTACTACTAAGCCTCCACAATAAGGGAGCATGAGCTTGTCTTTACATCTCCTACCAAAGCTATCAACAACTCGTTAATGAGATTTACCTACCCATCCAATAATGTATACTTAATAGTACTACCACAATCTCTCCACAAGATTGGTTGTCTCCATTCCTCCATGTGGAAATAACCTACCATAACGGCCCCACATCCTATAGTTTGGTCCACACCAACAATTTGTAACATAGGGACCCACACCTGGATATCCAGAGAATGCCCCTAATAGTGCTTCATACCGAGTATTGAATTCCTCAAGGGTGGGAGCATATATCATTCCATACATGGCTGCATATAGTTCATCCTTAATTCCACCCATGCCTTCTTCATGTGAAACTAACATAGTAAAATATGGCAATGGTATCTCCTTGTATGGTTTGTATCCCGACAAAAGGGATCATTCTTGACAACCTTATATATTGCATTGAACACCACCTTAGACTTATCTGTAACTATGGCTCCTGGCCTAAGAGAGGCAAGTCTAGAAAACAATATAGTGAATGTTGTTTCCAAGGCAATATTTTCATGTTGTTGTCTAGGATCTTTGCTACATAACATGAAACATATGGGAATACCATTACCTTTTTTATTTGGTACAACAGCTGCATATAACGGCAACCCATACTTATTGGTTTTAAAGGTGCTATCCACAGCCCAAGCCTGCTGATCAAGTAGAGAATCTTCATGATACCTCAAGCATAAAGTCATCTTGCAATACCAAAATAAATGTTCTTTGCCTTGGATCTTGAGCAATTGGATTGTAGGGTTGGTGGAAAATCACCTAAAACCACATTATGGAAAGAGGTCAAATTTATTATTTATACTCATAACTTGCATTGCTCTAGATAAGGATTAGTACCTTTCATACTACGTTACCTTGCTTTGTTGAAGTAATTTCTTTGCTTCCAATGTCATAGCATCCCAATCAGACATGTTCATGGTTGTTGTCCATGAAAATAAAGAATTAAAAAAATATTACAATCAATATATGATCTAACATTATTGTAATAGCACCAAAAAACAATCATGAAATATATTAAGTGAAATGAATTTACCTCCAACTCATAGATTGCAAGAGAGCCTACTAATCTCCTTATGTACATCATGAAAAATCTAAAAGTTGTTGCTTAAAAAATGGACACGTGTTCTTTGAGTAGACTCTCCTTTCAGTTTGACATTTTACTAACATGTTGTGCAATTCCAACATCGTATAATTCTGCTGTGTGATATAAATCTGATCGACTTCCTAGCACATGTCCTTTATGGCGGTTGGACACCTTAATGTCACACATATTTCCCTTTCTACAATATACTCGAACAAGGAATGCACATCCAACCTTTCTACTTGATTTGGCACGTGAAGTACAAGAGGTAGATCCCTTGTCTCTCCAATTTGTATGATTCAAGCGGCTCCTTTGAGAGGGATATCCTGGAATATTTTACAAGAGAATATTTTGCAAATGTAAATTCAAGTTGGCATTTTTCTGCTTACACAACAAGACAAAAAACACTCTCTGTAAAACGTCGCTATAGGAAACTGTCTCAGTGTTGCTATATAACGACCATTCACAATTCTAATAAGTGTCACTATATAGCGACGCTTCTTAAACATCGCTATATAGTGATGCTTGTAAAAAGCATCACTATATAGTGACTCTTGTATAAAGTCGCTATGTAGCAACACTTAAGGAATCCCGCTTTGATTACCAATGATTAGCACCCCGCGCCCGCTAAACGTCGGTGCATAAGCATCGGAATAGGACCCGTGTGTAGTAGTGCGATGGGAAAGATACTTTGCAAGAACATCAATCTTACCTATGTTGAGTCACATGCCAAGTATCATGCTCATATGATATGCTTTGTATGGTCAAACTGGCCATAAACCTCATTTTCTACCGTCTTATGCACAACCGTCAAAAAACACACTCTGAAAGTGTGTTATTCGAACTCGCACATACCTGACAGCCATGATACTTTACACACACATACAAAGCATACCCAATGGGTATAGTTATTTGAGCATGTCTTAGAGTAGTTTTTTTTTATGCACGGCAAAGTATCGTGTCCATGAGGTACCTAGGCATTCAACTAACATACTTCAAAGCGTCTTTTTTGACGGTTGTGCGTAACACTTGGTGAAAAATAGGGTTTGTGGTGAATTCGACCATCTAAATCATATTCATTGGGCATGATACTTTACACACCCCTCAGTATAGGTGGTATTGAAATGCATGCAAAGTATCATGCCCATCGGATATATGGGGCATACGAAAAACACACCTCAGAGCTTGTTTTTGACGATTGTACATTACACTTGGTGAAAAATGGGGTTTGTTGTGACTTCAACCATCCAAAGCATACTTGATGGTCATAATACTTTGCATGCACCTAAATGTAGGTGGTATTGGCACGTCTGCAAAGTATCATGCCGATTGATTGTGTGTGCGTTAGAATAACACACCTCACATACTATGTTTTGACGATTGTGCATAACACTTGGTGCATAATGGGGTTTGTGGTGACTTTGACAGTCCAAATAATATTTGATGTTCATGATTCTTTATACATGCCTCATAGACATGGGATTGATGCACATGCAAAGTATCATTCTCATTGGGTATGTACGTGCTCGACTAACACACATCAAACCGTATTTTTTTATGGTTGTACATAACACTTGGTGAAAATGGATTTTATCGCTACTTCGATCATCCAAAGCATATCTAATGGGAACAATACTTGGCACATACCTCATAGTAAATGGGAATGACACACATGCAAATTATCATGCCCATCGGGTATGTGCGCATATGAATAACAGAGCTCAGAGCGCGTTTTTTGATGATTGTACAATATAAGACAGTGGAAAATGGGATTTGTGGTGACTTTAAGGATCCTAAGCATATCTAATGGGAAAAATAATTTGAACACACCTCGAAGTAGGTGGAATTTGTGCGTGTGCGAAGTATTGTGCCCATTGGGTATGTACACATGTTTTCTGATGGCGTGCATAATCCTTGGTGGAAATAGGGTTTATGGCACCTTCCACCAACCAAAACATATCTAATGCACATGATACTTTGAATGTGCCTAAACATAGATGATGTTGATGCAAGTGCAAATTATTGTGCCCATCAGGTATGAGCATGTTCGAATAACATGCCTCAGATACTATTTTTTGACGGTTGTGCATAACACTTGGTAAAAAACAAGGTTTGTGGCAATTTCGACCATCTAAATCATATCCAATGGGCACAATACTTTTCCCATGCCTCAAAATAGGTGGATTTCATGTGCTTGCAAAGTATCATGCTCCCAAACTCCAAAAAGGAAAGCAACACTTGTCCTCTTACCAGGACACTGTGAACTTGGTTTTCTTTCTTGAGCTCCTTACCACGAACAAGGCTTTGGTACCATGTGAAGATAGTGGGAGAGAGGGAAGGAGTCTCACTTGAGGCTTTCTCACAATCACAATGGGGGAATACACACAAAGGTGGAGGCTGAAAACAGTTTTCCTCTTCTTAGTTGTGAAAGCCAAAAGAACTCTAGTACAAAGAAAATAGAAGAACCCTATATGTGGGTCTCAAACCAAACTCAACTAACTAAGGTGGCATACTAACTGAGCCACAAACTAGAGTAGATAAGGATAGCTGTCATCCAGCTATTATTCGTGGGCGGTGTACCAACCGCATCTCCAGCTAACAAGTCGGTGACATAAATACACAACGGTCACCCTGGCATATCGCGAGTGGAGCTCGATATCTCAACATCTCTCCTATCAAATCACAGCTGTCGGAGAGATAATAGAAGATAGAAAGGGCAAAGTAGTGATGGCCACCATGAGGAGGTTGATGAGTCATCACTTCAAGAGAGGCATTGCTACCGATTGGCGGTATCAAGATGGCCAAAAGAAGTAGGCGGTCATCGATGAGTTAAAACGAAAATACCCTAACCCACCAAATTGGGAGTTTAATGAGGATTCTATGCGAGAGCGCATGGGTTTGGTCTTGAAGCATCGTAGATCAACCTTGCGTACTTCCATCACAAAGGGGTTGGCTAAACCCAGCTGGGCAGACAAAGCTGATTGGAAGTTCTTCAAGAAGCAAAATAGGGACCATCCCGAATTGTTCGAGGGTCAGAGGAGGGCTGCGAAGAGACGGTTGGACGTCGTAGGTACTTCGCACTTTGGTGCAGGCGGACGGTTGGCATTTAAGGCAACCATGGTAAGTCTACTTCTTCTCATTTAATGTATTGTTCTATTTGTTTTACTACATATTACATGCACTTTACCTAACTCTAACTCTCGTAAATTGGATCCAAAGCAAGATGTGATGGGTCATCTTCCTATAGATGCAGAGACACGATGCACATTTCGGATAGGAACAAAGTCATGGCTTATTGAGCAAGAGGCAATGGGAGCGACGGTTGATTGGGTTGAGGTGGTTGCTCGCACGGGATAAGTTTACTCCTACTTGTAATCTCACTTTTTAAATTGTTTGATTCTTTAAGTTCTTTTAGGGTCAAAGCTCAAGCATCCCATCATCGGAGGCGAGCGATCAACAGGGCCAAGGATCATCAGACACACGTGATGAGGATAAGGGAGAAGATGCAGCTGATGAGGACCAAGGAACAGGCCAACAAGACGAGGCGGATGAGTAGTAGTGGTAGTAGCATTTTCTTCACCCTGTATGTCATTTTGTATATCCGCTCGTTTGAGCAATTTTGTATCGCCCTTTTGAAAGGGTAATTTTGTTCCAAACAATATTGTATATGTCCGACATGTATATGCTTTTGTTGCTCATCATTTCACAAGAGCGATTTTGTATCACCCTTTTCGCAAGGGCAATTTTGTTATAAAAAAACTTTGTTTTGTAATTACCAAAAAAAGAAAGGATTAGTGGGGCTAAACAGGGCCATAGCAATGTTTAGCCCTACTAACCCTTTTTTTTTAGTTCTGTTAATCGTCGCTATATAGCGACGTTTACCAGTGTCGCTATATAGCAACGATTAACAGTGTCGCTATATAGCGACATTTGTCATCGTCGCTATATAGCGACGATTTATAGCGACCGTTCTTTTTCGATGCTTTTAGCGACGTTTACGCCCGTGAAAAAAAAAAAAAATGTAAAAAGCGTCGGTATTTTCATCGGAAAATGGCCTATGCCTTGTAGTGATGCCAACATGATAGGACACATGTCATAATAGCAAAGAATTACAACACAGTAGCAAAGATTTACCATGCCTAAACCTTCGAATCCACTTTGGGGGATCCATACTACTATGATTGTGGTAGTAGCATCTAGAAACAAAGAGTGTAAGTCCAATTATTATGGCAAGCCTCTTGTGAGATCGCTGACACATCTTGTGCTCCCTATGTTTGGACTTAGTGGTAGGGGGATTGGTGGATGTCCTTCTGCTCATGTTGGAATTGCATAGAAAGTTAAAAGAGGGAATTCAAAACTGTGTGATGGACCTAATCTACTACCTTGCAAGATGAGTATTTGTTTATGCCTGAGTCTCACACTATCAACCATGATGATGCTATGGATAGTGATTCTAGTGCTATTGGTTTTTCTCATGTAGGAAAGGGTGTAGGAAAGGGGACTAGGCTCACCATCATCCATTGCTATGCCTATTTTGAAAATGAAGCAAAGGCATCTATAAGTATCAATTGCATGCAAATGACTACAAAGTTTTCAATGATTTTGCTAGAGGAAGTTGAACATCAAAGAGACATTGCTCATTTCACATTCTGTGTTAGTAGAAAAAATGGACATCATCCACTCTCTAGAAACTATAGGAAATTCACGTTGTTAGTGTATGTTGCCATGTTGCAGTTAGCATTTATTTATTTTTTGGGCAGAAAAAAGTTTGTATTATATTATATCATCATCATCAATATGCACAGTACATGTTCTTTAGCATATAATAGCCAGCCCCCATGGGGAGACGTTTCTTTAACAAAATGTTTCTGACAGACACTCATGACCTTGAGGGCTTCTGAGTTTGACATGGCAGCAGAATTAGAAGAGAGGTACATATGAATCATTTTTATCATCTGTGCCATCATCATTAAAGTAATCAGAGTAGTTGAAGTCCTCTGAATGACCAGAGTTGTCAGAGTCATTTGTGGCAGCAGCCTGGGCTTCACTGGGTGACACTGGTTCCTTTTTTACAGTTGGAGGGGGGACCTATTTAAGAAAACCAGTAAACTCAGGGGGGATTTTAGAAGGAGTAGTATTGTCCATCCCACACAAGCTTTGAACATGGTCTTGCAGGTCAACATTAAAGAGGGCAGCATCAGTTCTAAACTGGTTTATCATTTCTGTAATTCTTCTTTGGGCTTGTGCAACCAATTGAGAAAAAGTCAGCATGCAACTCAATTTGATTAAACTGAGAATTGTTTCTAGTTATCCAAATAAACCATAGCACATGTGCTCTGATAGGTGTCCACATCTCATGTTTTGTCCTTGAAGAGTCTCCTAGTAGTATGGCCTTCCAATTTATTGGCTCCCATGTTTCAAATTGTACTATTTTCCACAACTTTCTAGCGACAGGACATGCAACAAAGAGATGGAAAATATCTTCATTTATAAAGGGGCACTCATGCATTTGCCATTTCCCTTTCCAATTCTTAGTCCTCTATTATTGTTAGTCCACACAGCTTTATGCATTATTAGGAAAAGAAAGGCAGACAATTTGTCAGGGATTGAGCTTGACCAAATGGAGCAAAATATGAATTTCCATTTGCCCCTAAAGTCTTGCAGTTTCCACCTAGTATTAAGGACAACATCACCTATGTCCTTGGTTAAAGTGGGGATAGGGAAGAAAGAAGTACTCTCAACCCAACTAAACTCTTTACTATAAACCAAGAATGATTCACCTTTCAATTGATGATTTCCCTCCCAGAGGTGAACTTTGTTCAAGACTAGTGTTTGGCATTGGTTGTTGAAACTGAACTCCCTCCTAGTCTCAATTCAGGTTTTCCATCTTAGCTCATCTCTGTTCCAAAGCTGACCCCAGTATTGTAGTCCTTTTTTGAAGAGTACAACAACCTTATCAAAGTATTCATCAGAGAGAATAGCCTCCTTGAAGATAACAGAGACCGAGATTGAGTCTAATATCATAAAAGCTCCTTTGCAGAGAAGAAAATTTGGCCTTTAATTCCTTCAAAGGCTGGCCATAATGAGAGCCAAAGTTGACTGCCTTTAGCTTTGCAAGGTTCAGGGTTACAAATAGCTGACATCATAGGGTACTTTTTCCACTTAGGAGCTCTGAGAGGTCTTAGGGAGTTGACATTCCTTAGAAGGATTTGGGCCCAATCCTCAAGAGGATGGAGGATTGCTTTAATTATCCAAGTTGAGGATAGTTTCAGAGAAGCCTTCTCTATATCTATCACACCTAAGCCTCCTTCCTGCTCGGGTTTTATACAAAACTCCCACCTGACCTTGGCTATCATCCCCCCCAAAGAAAGGATCTTTGAAATTCTAATGAACCTGTCAATTCCCGTTCTAGATGGGGACCAAGAAGTGAGGTAGAAAATGAAAATTGGGTATATGCAATGGTTGAGAACCATTCTCCTTCCAGCTAGACTCGCTTGGAACCCTCTCCATTTCTCAATCTTGCTTTGAAACATGTTCAAGAACCAGTCCCATCTCTGTTTGAGGGAAATGTCAAACCCCATGGGGATACCCAATAATCTAAAGACTGTACGATGATTGATTCTCTAGCAACCCATCTCTTCCAAGAAAGCCTGCTCATCCCCTTTGAGAGTTGCATATCCAATTTTGGAGTGGTTGATTTTGGATCCAGAAGCTTTACAAAAGATCTCTAAGGACTTCATAGCCTTTTTATAACCTGAGTCTCATTCCCGAGGGTTAAATTATTGTCATTAGCAAACTGTTGGTAGATAAGGTCCTTGCTAGAGGGTAGCTCAATTCCTTTCACATTTCCTTCTTGACTTTGATGTTGAAGTAGCCACCCTAGTGAGTCTGCAGCGATTGCAAAAAGTAAAGGAGCAATAGGGAAACCCTATCTTATAGATCTTTTAAGGACAAAGGGTTGACTCATGACACCATTGACACAAATCTTGGCTGAAGCATTGGTGAGAAGCAGTTTAATATAAGAGATGAACAGAGGTCCAAGGCCCAGATTAGCGAGAGTATGGATGATGAAGTCCCACTCAAGTCTATCATATGCTTTATCAAAGTCAACCTTTAGAAAACATATGTCCTGTTTTGTTTCCCTGCCATACTCACATCCCTCTCAGATATTGATGATGGCTTCAAGAAGATGTCTGCCCTTTATGAAGCCTTTCTATTCTGGAAGTATCCACTCGGCCATTCTATTCTTTACTCTCAGAGAAAGGGCTTTAGCAAAAATCTTATAGCTGCAGCTAAGCATAGTGAGTGGCCTTGAATTTCTTATCTCTTCCTTATCCCCCTCCTTAGGAATTAATTTGATAATTCCCCCATTAATATGAGTAGGCAGATTCCCATTATTGAAAATGGGAATACCATTACCTTTTTTATTTGGTACAATAGCCGCATACAATGGCAACCCATACTTATTGGTTTTAAAGGTGCTATCCACAGCCCAAGCCTCTGATCAAGTAGATAATCTTCGTGATACCTCAAGCATAAAGTCATCTTGCAAAACCAAAATAAATGGTCTTTGCCTTGGATCTTGAGCAATTGGATTGTAGGGTTGGTGGAAAATAACCTAAAACCACATTATGGAAAGAGGTCAAATTTATTATTTATACTCATAACATGCATTGCTCTAGATAAGGATTAGTACCTTTCATACTACCTTGCTTTGTTGAAGTAATTTCTTTGCTTCCAATGTCATAGCATCCCAATCAAACATGTTCATGTTTGTTGTCCATGAAAATAAAGAATAAACAAAATATTACAATCAATATATGATCTAACATTATTGTAATAGAACCAATACAATCATGAAATATATTAAGTGAAATGAATTTACCTCCAACTCATAGATTGCAAGAAAGCCTACTAATCTTCTTACGTATATCATGAAAAATCTAAAAGTTGTTTCTCAAAAAATGGGCACGTGTTCTTTGAGTCGACTCTCCTTTCAGTTTGACATTTTACTAACATGTTGTGCAATTCCAACATCGTATAAGTCTGCTGTGTGATATAAATCTGATTGACTTCCCCACACATGTCCTTTATGGCGGTTGGACACCTTATGTCACACATATTTCCCTTTGTACAATATACGCGAACAAGGAATGGACATCCAACCTTTCTGCTTGATTTGGGACGTGAAGTACAAGAGGTAGAATGTGATTTTTTGCATGCTTGACCAAGACTTCACGATGACATCTATAATCAGTACATTGTGGTGCAACCCTGACGGTAACCAAATGAACCTTATACTGAATTGATATTTCCTCTAGTTTCCTCGAGATACTATTTTCTTCAATAGACATTAATTCATGAAAGATTTGAGATTTACGATATGCCATCTTGATTTGACAACCACATCCACCAATGTAATTTTGAACAAATAATGAAGAAATTCCATGTCGTCGCGAGAGACTATGCACCACAATGTACTCATGGCCTTCATAGTGCATTCAATGCCTTGAAGGAAGCCTTGATTTGAGATATGAAAATATTGCACTATCGATGACCACTCCTCAATAAATGGGATGCAAATCTTAGGTCGATCAGATAAGCAAATGCACATGGTCCCATCAACTTCAAGAGCTGTGACTAAGTTATTAGCTATACAGCTCCATCTTGGATGGTCAATAATCATTACATTTGAATTGATCTTGATTTCTTCAACTGTGGGTAAACATTGAGAGACTAATGTGAACAACATTAACTTATACAAAGTTGCATCAAAGGTCAATCCTTTTTTTGAACTATATGTTGATGTATCTATAAAAGGAAAGTACGGAACATTAACAGGTACATCATCAATATTATCTCCTAACTCATCTTTAGTTGACGAGCTTGAACTTGAAGAGGACTCTGTCTCTCCATAACTCTTGCTACATGTGGATGTACCAATAGCAAGTGACAAAGATGTCTTTTCTTCACAACAAATTCAAACACTCTTTTTTAGTAATCAAGCAAAAGCACATGCATACATGAATATCAAAAAGTAAAAATCACATAAATAAGTAAACACAAAGAAACATTTCAGATACCACAAACCATGCTTTGCAATGGTTGTCATGTGGACATCTTTGTGATTTATAAATCCAACAACCAAAACTTGAATTATGGTTTGAATAACAAAGAAATAAAATTATTACATTTCAAAAATAACGTTCATAAATATCAAAAAATCATAATTCTCTTAAACTTTGATGTTGAAAATTTTCATAGATCAAACTCCATTACTCCAATTGCTAAAAAGTATTCAAAGGATCAAACTTCATGTTTTCATGTTGAAATTTTTCATAGATCACTCCAATTGTTGAAAAGTATTCAAAAAACAAACTTCATTACACCAATTGATGAAAAGTATTACATGACCTATTACCATCATAACAAGGCTTATACAAAAGATAAATAAGAGAGCCATAAGAAATTGAGGTATATCTCACCCCCATACTATAAGGTTTGGTGGGATCATGATTTACATCTACAGATTTACAAGTGCCTTGCACCCATGTACCAAAGTTTGTGCATCTCTTTTTCCCTCTTCCATTCACTTGTAGTCCCTTTCCAACCTTTGATGATGAAGTAGCTTTCAACAAATGAAGATCATCTACGTGGCTTTGAACTCATGGAGAAATGGACTCACTTATGCGTAACAAAGTCCTTTCATACTCACAAATCGTCCGAAAGCCAAATCGCCTTACAAACAAACAGACCATTGATTTATAGGGTAAAACTCTATCACTATCATAATATGATAGGATTTTGTCCCACATTATGTGAACTTGAAATACACTCTCATGTGTTATGACCTGTCCTATAATGCCAATGCTTCTCTCAGTCCTGATTATTGAATGTGACCAATAAGGAGGAACAATTACTAAAGAGCTAGACCTAGCTTGGAATGAATAATCTGATGTAGGCATTGGGCCATCTCCAAAACACATGCTAGTTGCCCATGCATGTAAGTTACAATCAACATGGGGATTCCTAAAATTCCATGTCCTTGAACCTTCCACCAAAAGCATTCAAGACATAGAGCACATGACGTCTTTGTGTGAAGATGTAAAAAATCATCGATCAGTATACATCAATGAGTATGGAGAGGATTTTGTTTTATTTCCCAAATCTTTCGCTAACTTGTCACAAGTATCATCTTCAATAATGGAGCACGTCAAAACAAGCGATATAATGGGGATTGGTTAGGAACATAGTTCTCCAAAACATTATAGCATTTTCTTGGTACACCATCAAATATACTTCACAGTTTTACTTGCACGTCTCCACCATCGTTTTCTCGTGCATGAACCACAACATTGCCACTATGTTTATGAAACAAGGACTCTAATTTTTTTAGAGTGAGAAAGGACTTTTGCAAGAAAACTTCAGCACTTCCTTCAATTAATTTTGGCTTGTAGATAGGTTGTTTAACCACTACGTCCCTGGTAGCTCAAGAAGGAAAAAGCTTGATCTTCATATGCTCAAAAACAAAGGGTAAACATTTTCAAACAAAAGTTGCGAATTGAGTAATGTTTAGCAAAGAGCTGATCTAAATGAGCCAGTGATTCTATCTTCTAGAACAACAAACAAGGTATTGATATAAGGATAACTAAAATAAGCAATTTTCAAATCAATAGATGAAAAGAGCAAGATTGAACATCATTCTAAATAATATGAATTTAATGAAAAAGGGCTACCTTTACACATACAGCAACAAGTATGCCCATACTTGAGTTCCAAGTGTGCCTTGAACAAGGTCACATTAAACCCCATTTTCCAATCCTATGTGCTATGCTGTTATTGACATGTCAACAACCAACGTGCCACCCACATGATAGCCATCACATAGGAAACATGATGATAGCAAGCGTTTTCTAAACCTATTACATGCATTTGACTCAGACGGCAATAGACTCATTTTTAAATAGACTAGTACGCTATCTAAATGCATGGTTTGTTGCATTTTGCATTAGCCATAGTTTTATGTTAACAACAAGAACCTACTTTGCAAACTCTTTCACTAATACACTCTCTGAATGCATGGTTTGTTGCATTTTGTATTAGCCATTGTTTTATATTAACAACAAGAACCTACTTTGCAAACTCTATCTATGGTGTCTCTTATAGAGCATATCATACATAACATCCATGTGGATCACCAAAATTTTCATTTCACACAAGACTCGTAACACAAATAAGAAAAATTATTCTTGGATAGCTTTGATACCAATTATTGCTCTTAAATCATAGTCTAGACCATAGAATGAATCAACACACTCAGGACAGAGAAGATGCTAAGCATAATATAACCTACCAAAATGTATTGAAAAGAATATATAAAATGCTACATGGTAGTTACCTTGAGAAGCAGCATATTCATAGAGGCTATAATGAGCCATTCCTAGTCTTCTAGAAATAGTGAAAAGCATATAGATAAAGAAAACTAGTGGAATCCTCCTATGACCTAAAACAGGAGTACATTGGATTCATATGACAGCCACGATCTACGCAAAAAAACTTGATGCCATGCAAGATACTTCATAGAATATAGCATGGAGATTCCCGCACGTGTTCCAGATAAAGATGCCATGCACCTACCAAAGGTGTTCTAGAACAAGATCTACATGGATTAGTCAACAAGGGTTTTTGTGCTCAAGTTGGTCACAGATGGTTACCTGCTTCAAGGCTGCTTCAAGGTCACAGATGGTTACCCACTTCAAGGCCCTTTATGCATCCAATTACTCTTGCTAGATGACCATGATATCTATAAAAATTCATTGCATAGTTCTCCTATAGGTGAGCATTATTTATCTTTACCTATCCATGATTCAAATTGCAACCAACCTAGCTTGTGGATGACCCTAACAAAGGTACTTGAGATAGTTGGTGAGATTGACACGTTTGTTCTAGGGATGGTACCTATGTTCTAGGGTGGATTTGTACTTGGAGGGATAGGAGCTACGAATATGAGGACCAAATATTAAGGATTCCTTCAAACTCTTTGAGTTGGACTTGGAGGAGTAGGACCTGCCGATATGAGGATCAAATATAAAGGATTCCTTCAAACTCTTTGAGAGAGCTATTTTGAGGGAGAAAATGGAGCATTCTCTCCCTAAAAGAGTGGGTGTTATGGCTCGATAAGAGGGAGAGGTGGAATGTTGGGGTCACCTCCTCACCTATGCATCTCTATATGAGTACATGGGGGAAGCATGGAAAGGAATAAGACAAAAGAGATACATAAGAGTAGCTATATGAGCTAGCACATGGGCTACATGCCAGACCATCCTTGAGTTCTGGATGCCAAGCTACAAGATGTGCAAGAAAGCCCTGCCATGTATAAGTGTCCAAGAAGGTTGTTGGCACCTAATAGAAAGGTTATTGGCACCAAGTGGGTTTGGAAGGTAAAGTACAAGGCTGATGGGACTTTGGAAAAGTACAAAGCCAGATTGGTTGCACAAGGATTTTCACAGGTTGAAGGGTTTGATTTTCAGGAATCTCTCGCTCTGACTACCAGAATGACCACTATTCGCACAGTACTATGGGTGGCTGCTTATCAAAAGTGGCCAGTTTATCAAATGGATGTTAAATCAACATTCTTGAATGGTGATCTCAAGGAGGAGGTGTACGTGGCTCAACCACCTAGGTTTGAGCCCCCCCATTCTGAGAACAAGGTATGTAAGCTGAAGAAGGCTCTCTATGAGCTAAAATAGGCCCCAAGACCATGGTACCAATGGATAGACAAATTCTTTCATAAATTAAACTTTAAAAGATGTGCCTCGGATGCTAACTTGTATGTGTATAGGAAAGGTAGAAAAACTGCTATTATTGTTCTATATGTGGATGATCTCCTTATTACAGATGACTATGAAGACATGATCCAGTAGACTAGAAAGGCATTGAGCACAGAGTTTGAGATGATAGAATTAGGCTTGATGCACTATTGTTTGGGGATTGAAGTCTGGCAAGAGCCAGATAGGCAAGATCTTCATCTCTCAGCAAAAATATATGCAAGGGAGGTCTTGAAGGCATTTGGTATGTCCGAGTGCAAGGAGATAGCTACACCTATGGAGGTAAATGCAAAGTTGTCTATGGAGGATGCCTCACCACTAGCAGACATCGGGAGGTACAGGAAGTTGGTTGGCAGTCTCATCTATCCATGCAACACTAGATCGGACATCAGTTTTGCTGTTGGCATTTTGAGTAGGTTCTCCAATAAGCCTCGGGAGAATCATTGGAATGCAAGGATGCGGGTGCTCAAGTATGTGAAGGGCACTCTTGATTATGGCATCACCTATGGTATGGGCACTTCCTTAGTTGGTCATTGTGACTCAGATTGGGCTGGAGATGTTGATTCCAAGAAATCAGTTTCTGGATATTGTTTGTCTTTGGGTTCAGGTGTCTTCTCTTGGATCAGTAAGAAACAACCAACAGTGGCTATGTCTCATTTTCTTATGCTCATGCTTATGCTTAAGCAAGCATAAGCATAAGCATAAGCATAAACTCATGCTTATGCTTATGCATGAGCATAAGAGAAGGAGGAAATAGAGAATAAGAGGGAAAGGAAAGAGGGAAAGGAAAGAGAGAAGGGGGAAAGAGAAAATAAGAGAAGGGGGAAAAAAGATACATATGCTCATGCTTATGCATGAGCATATGTCTACTTCGCTTATGCTCATGCATAAGCATAAGCAGGAGCATATGTCTCATTTTCTTATGCTCATGCTTATGCTTAAGCATAAGCATAAGCATAAGCTCATGCTTATGCTTATGCATAACCATAAGCTCATGCTTATGCATATGCATAAGCATAAGCATAAGCTCATTCTTATGCTTATGCATGAGCATAAGAGAAGGGGGAAATAGAGAATAAGAGGGAAAAAGAGGGAAAGAAAGAGAGAAGAAGAGGAAAAGGAAAGAGGGAAAAAGAGGAGGAAATAGATTGAAGGAGGGAAGAAGGAAAGAGTTTGAGGGGAAGAGATGGTTCCTACGCCCATCACTGCAGCTAGCGCTTAAGGCACTAGCTGCAGGCCAGTGCAAATAACAAAGCATGAGCATAAGAAAATGAGACATATGCTCATGCTTATGCTCATGAGCATATGTCTCATTTACTTATGCTCATGCATATGCTTAAGCATAAGCATAAGCATAAGCATAAGCTCATGCTTATGCATATGCATAAGCATAAGCATAAGCTCATGCTTATGCTTATGCATGAGCATAAGAGAAGGGGAAAATAGAGAATAAGAGGGAAAGGAAAGGGGAAAGGAAAGCGAGAAGGGGGAAAGAGAGAATAAGAGAAGGGGGAAAAAAGAGACATATGCTCATGCTTATGCATGAGCATATTTCTACTTCGCTTATGCTCATGCATAAGCTTGAGCATGAGCATATCTCTCATTTCCTTATGCTCATGCTTATGCTTAAGCATAAGCATAAGCATAAGCTCATGCTTATGCTTATGCATGAGCATAAGAGAAGGGGGAAATAGGGAATAAGAGGGAAAGGAAAGGGGAAAGGAAAGCGAGAAGGGGGAAAGAGAGAATAAGAGAAGGGGGAAAAAAGAGACATATGCTCATGCATATGCATGATCATATGTCTACTTTGCTTATGCTCATGCATAAGCATAAGCATGAGCATATGTCTCATTTATGCTCATGCTTATGCTTATGCTTATGCTTAAGCAAGCATAAGCATAAGCATAAGCATAAACTCATGCTTATGCTTATGCATGAGCATAAGAGAAGGAGGAAATAGAGAATAAGAGGGAAAGGAAAGAGGGAAAGGAAAGAGAGAAGGGGGAAAGAGAAAATAAGAGAAGGGGGAAAAAAGATACATATGCTCATGCTTATGCATGAGCATATGTCTACTTCGCTTATGCTCATGCATAAGCATAAGTAGGATCATATGTCTCATTTTCTTATGCTCATGCTTATGCTTAAGCATAAGCATAAGCATAAGCTCATGCTTATGCTTATGCATAACCATAAGCTCATGCTTATGCATATGCATAAGCATAAGCATAAGCTCATGCTTATGCATATGCAGTGATGGGCGTAGGAACCCTCTCTTCCCCTTAAACTCTTTCCTTCTTCCCTCCTTCAATCTATTTCCTCCTCTTTTTCCCTCTTTCCTTTTCCTCTTCTTCTCTCTTTCTTTCCCTCTTTTTCCCTCTTATTCTCTATTTCCCCCTTCTCTTATGCTCATGCATAAGCATGAGCTTATGCTTATGCTTTATGCATAAGCATGAGCATAAGCTCATGCTTATGCATAAAGCATAAGCATAAGCTCATGCTTATGCATGAGCATAAGAGAAGGGGGAAATAGAGAATAAGAGGGAAAAAGAGGGAAAGAAAGAGAGAAGAAGAGGAAAAGGAAAGAGGGAAAAAGAGGAGGAAATAGATTGAAGGAGGGAAGAAGGAAAGAGTTTAAGGGGAAGAGAGGGTTCCTACGCCCATCACTGCAGCTAGCGCTTAAGGCGCTAGCTGCAGGCCAATGCAAATAACAAAAATAATAAATGGAAAAAAGAGGAATCACTTACTTGAAATAGTACGTCCCGCTCGGTGTTGTGAACTGGCCCTACAAAAGAGAGGAAACAACCCATTTTTTCAAATAAGATGTTACAGGAAGGAGGAGATTACAAAAGTAACTTCTTGAAAGGAGGAGATTGAGGAGACTAGGAAAGGAAGAGATTGAGGAGACAAGGAAAGGAGGAAATTGAGGAGACAAGGAGAAAGAGAAGGAAAATAAATACAGAAAAAAGAGGTGTCTTCTTTCTTTCTTGAAATCTCGTTTTTTGTTTCAATCCTTTGAAAACAAGCATGAAAACTAGTTTACAGGTTTAGCGATACAAGGAGAAGCACTCACAAAACTAAAGTGAACAAACAAACAACCTACATTGTTGAAACAAACTCACCTCTTGAAGAACTTCCTTTCAAGAAACCGAAGAGGGAAAAGGGTAGAGAGGGAGTACAAGAGCTAGGAGAAGGGTGAGGAGTTTGAGTAGAGGAATTACGGGTGCATCTAACAACTCGTCTATTTGCACGTTTAAACTGAGAAAATACGGTCCCGTCTAACATTGCGTTTATCAGCGTGTCTATTTGCGCATGTATTAACACATCTATTTGCACGTCTAAACTGAGAAAATATTGGCTTGTCTAACATAGCATTTATCAGCACGTCTATTTACGCGTTTATCAGTGCGTCTATTTGTGTGTTTACACTGGGAATCAGACGCATATTTAGATGCATATATAGACGCAAACCAGAGAATACAGAAAGTGAGATTTTGGTGTAAATCATTGCTTTCCAAATATTGCCCATGATTACCAAAGCACATAATTTTAACAAAAACATCAATGCTTTTTTGCAAGCCCACATATACAAGAATTAAGTGAGGTGAGGAGAATGAGACAATATGTAAAATAGTTTTGCCAATATCAATGATGGTGGTTGGGCTACGGTTCAATCTCATCCTCAATGAGATCAACCCTTGCCAAACTATTTACTTCAAAATCCAAACAAGTGTTTAGATCTACAAATACATTCAACCCACTACTACTTGTGCTACTCATGTGCTCATCGAAATCAGCATCACCAATGGTAGGCTCGTCCTCACGGGTAATGGCCTCAATATCTGTATCTCCTATCTCATGATCATCCTCCTCTCTCGTATCACGGTCATCATCACGTCCATGGCCATGATCATCCTCCATAGGCTCCATATTAGTAAATGTACTATACATCAATTTGGAACATGGCATAATAGGTATGACATGCCACCATCGGGTATTATCCACCATTGGTTGATCGACAACCTAATTCAAACACAAATACAATCATGTTATTTTTCTTGCATCAAATATTTAAAAGTGAGTATTTTTATATGTGTGCACAGTACCTGTTCACATTGTTGCGGTAGTACTAGTGTGTCCTTCGTACTTTGCCAAAACTTGTGGAGTCAATAGTTACAAAGCCACTTGCATGGCGTTTGATTGTTACATTAGGGCCTCTTGCCACCATGTCCTTAGACCACTTTACATCCAAAACATACACAAAGAAGCGTCGAAAGTCAAGCATAATAATATCTTGGATCATGCCACAATAATCATCCATGGCTCCATTGGCTCCCTCAAAGCTAGCAATGACGCCACAATCTTGTGTGTTTCTCTTATCATCAATCCGTTGTGTTCGAAAATGCTTGCCCTCACACCATATAGCATTGAACATAGTGCACTACACCAAGAAAAAATCAATTAAATAAGAAATCTAAATTATTGAAAGCTCCTAACTTATGCATAACATTCTATATACCGACCTTGCTCATGCATCCCCTAGCATACTCCCATTCTTCCATTGTGATATGCATCCCCTCGTCTTTCTCTGCTTTCTCCATTTCATCAAGTAGCCAATCCACATGAATATCCTTTGGAAGTGCTCTTAGATACTGAGGGTATGGCACACGAGATCCGTGGTGTGTATGAAAGAGGGCCCTTTCTTCTTGTCTTCTTGCCTTTGCATCCTCGTATCTTATCACCCATCTTTTCATCACATCACTATTAAGCACGCAAAAGAGGTTGATACTATTATGCAACTCCGTGTTTATTACTTTGTTGTGTCCTTTCCCTTGAGGCACAATAGAGGTCATCCTTAGGTCTTCATCATCTCTCCATAGTCGTGGGAGAGAGCTATCCACATCAACAAGAAACTCAGAAATATATACAAGTGACTCTTGTACCAACCAACCCTCGGCCATGCTACCTTCGGGTCTTGCATTTTGTCTCATGAAGCCCTTCAATGTTTTCATGAAGCGCTCGAGGAAGAACAACCATCGTGCATGTATAGTACCACATATAGCAATCTCATCCACCAAATGCACTATAAGATGTAGTTGGATTGTGAGAATAGAATGTGGAAATGTCTCCTCCACTAAACAAACCACCTCCACTGACATAACTCGAGCATTCTCAAGCGTGGTGGGATCTATTTCCTTTGA
Organism: Dipteris shenzhenensis; assembly: GCF_047967505.1. Lineage (NCBI taxonomy): Eukaryota > Viridiplantae > Streptophyta > Polypodiopsida > Gleicheniales > Dipteridaceae > Dipteris > Dipteris shenzhenensis. Next base: position 23,345,390 of record NC_141614.1, on the reverse strand, counting down.
GCTCACATACCTAGAAATAAAAAAGTATAGCATATTAGCAATATGCATTCAAACTTGCATGGAGCATTGATACGCATCATATTTTGTATCATGTAAAGTACCTCACAAGCTCGCCCATCTTGTAAATACAATCTTTCACCTCCTTCGATGCACTACGTGAAATGCTAGAAGGTGGTATGAACTAAACCCATGAGGAGGTGGTTGATTAGTTGCTTATAATTATTCACTCACAAATTTGAAAGGAAAAAGATATTATGCACATAAAATACTTACTTGGAGCATCTTGTGCCAATCATGAGATTTCAAGCCATATAATTGCTCTACACCTCTTTTCTTGCTCTTTGTAAAGTCTCCCTTCAAACACCTCATGCATCTAGTGGGAGTACGAATTGTAGTAATAGCACACTTCACCGTCGCCATCTCTAGCTTTGATAACATCCATGGTGCACGAGGTAAAAAAACATGCCCATTTGGTCTCTCTTGTGGCCAAGCTTCACGCATCCTCCCTGTGGTACGTAGATCCTCCCTTATGCCTGCGAAATCTCATGTCCCATTCAAATGCTCCCAAATAGTAGATGCCACATTCTTGAAGATATGCATGGGATCAAGCAGGTGATTGATCTTGAGGTGGGACCAATATGGTAAACAATAAAAGATGGAGTATCTAAACAAAATAAAGTGTTAGCGGGTAATCTTTATTTCCAGCCAATATAGCACACAATAGTTACAAACCCTTATCGGCTCATGCCAAGTGGTGGAGGATTCGTGGAACCGTCCCAAATTCTTATCCGGTGAGTGATTGTGGGAGGACTTCATTCCAAGGGGCAACATATATAGGATGATCAGGTGGGAGAAATCGATGGTGATTCTCATAGATGACCTTATTCAATGCGTCTAGATGCCCGTGAGGCAACTAGTGAAGGACCACAAATAGGACATGCATGGTAACCCGATGTAGTGAGACTTGAACAATAGATGCAATTAAGAGTTGAAGGTGGGTTTAGGATGCCACATCCTTTGCCTATTCATAATTAGAAGTGCAATGCTTACCTGAACACTCGCCATAGCCTGGGAAGTCATGCATCGTCCACATCAAGACTGCTTTTGCAGTTGAAGTCTCATGACGAGGGAGGCTTGCTCACATCATGCACCTCGATACCTCTCCAAAGTATCTCTAGCTCGTCAATTAAAGGCTCCAAATAAACATCAGGGTTTTTGACTTTATGCTTCCCTGGAATTAGAAGGGACAGCATAACATGTCCTTTCTTAATAGCCATAGAGGGTGGAAGATTATAATTCACCAATATCACTGGCCATACACTGTAAGACGTGCTTTTGAGACCAAATGGGTTCACACCGTCCATACCCAATCCAAGTCTCAAGTTCCTAGGTTCTTCCTTGAAGCTTGGCCATGTGTCTTCAATATGCTTCCACGCAGGAGAGTCCGCGGGAGTTCTCCACTTGCCATCGGTTGATCGATGGGAGGAATGCCATGACATGAGCTCTGCAATAGATTTTGCACTTGAACATATGTTGGATGCGAGGGATTATGGGTAAATGTCGCAATACCTTATGAGGCACGTCCAAGGTTTTGAGATCTTCTCTATATCTTGCCTCTCCACAAGTAGGACACTCTCTTGCATCCTTATGTAGTCCACGAAACAAAACGCAATCGTTAACACATGCATGGATGCGCTTGTAATCTAATCCTCCAGGAGAGGTCACATGTTGCCTTGACATATCTCTTGAGGTTGGTAATTTATTCTCCCTTGGAAGCATTTTACACAATAGCCTGCACGTAAAGACCATAAATGAGGAAAAGCATTCGAGTAATTGACCCACTAGCATAATTCACCATGTTTGCAAAATAGACTTTAAAGCTTACTTGAGTAATGCATTCAAACTTGCATTGCTCCATCCATAGATGGTTTGCAAGTTTAGTAACTCAAGGGAGGCACATAGAACAGAGAATATGCACCCCTCAAATAGTGGAGTCGATGCTGCAGTAAAAAGATCATCCTACTCCATGCTATCATCCCTCCCTTGATGGACATATAAATCCCGCACCATATCATCAAACACCTCCTCCTCCACGGCTTCATGAGGTAATGGTGGAGGGCTACTATCACCATCACTCCATGCATCCGTAACGGTCCCTCCTGAAGATCCCACCTCATATTGCCGACGCTTCGCCTCCTCACGACAAGCATAGGGCAACATATGCGGGTGTGGCACTACATCCTGTATCAAATTAAAACGGGATCATAACTCAAACATATGAACACCCATAGGTATCTCAATAAACCTTAACTTACAAACCCTTACCGTGTTTATGGTCGCATCCCATTCTCCATACTTTGAGATGTGATTGAGTGTAATCCTGCATGCACGATACATGTTTCCTTAACATCGATCACACATACATTTGATTTTTTGCTCCAACCACATTTCGCGATGGTGGATACGGAGGGATTCATCGTCACTGGAGCTACTTGTTGAGGATGAAGACATCCTACAAACAAACAACCCAAAAAATTTGTTCTTCTTCAAATGTTTAATTTTAAACTCTGTGGCCCGTCTAAAGGAGCGTCTAAAAGCGCGTCTGTTTGTTCTGTGGAGCATGTCTAAAAGCGCGTCTAAAAGCGTGTTTAAAACCGCATCTACTCTGTATCTTTAGACGTGCAAATAGACGCGCTTTTAGATGTGCCTATAGACACGGCTTTTAAAACTTGCTTTTAGCGCGCTCGCTTCGCTTTTCTTGACATTACTTATACTTCACGCGGCTTGCTTGCTTCCTTATTAGCAGATCCATAGTTTCGATGCAGTTGATCTTTTTTGGAAGTTTGCTCTCTTTGGATTTGTACTTTCTCGTATCCAAAAAACGCATGATCTGGGTATCAACGCATGATCTAGGTATCAGTGTCATGTTTGGGTGTCGGGCGCAATGTCCTTTTCTACTTTTTAGAAAAGTTCATCTGTCGGAGCGCATCTATAGGCGCATCCCAGAGCGCGTCTAAAATTGTGTCTACAGGCACATCTAAACGTGCGTCTAGTCTGTTTGCAGACACAGACAACCGTGTCTATAGACGTGCTGTTATACACAAAAATAGACGCACTAATGAGACGCGTCTATAGATGCACTCTGACAGTAATCCTTCCCCTTTCTTCTCAGCTCATCAGTAATAGATATTTTTTCTTTTTTCCAGTTCATCATGTGGCCAGGAAGCGCTTCCAACTCACCTGATCCCCAGGTGTCTATTTTTAGGGACTTATATAACCTTTTAGGACACCCTCCTAGTCCTGTGGAGTTATACGGGTATATGACGGGTACTCTAAACACCCCCCAGGAGTCAGCACTACAGACTCCAAACCACCCCACACCAGCTGAGATCACCCCAGCAGAGTTAGCACAGCCCAGCCGGCTACACAGCCGAGGCCATCTCCCATGCCGTCTTATGCCCCTTCCCCCATGCCGTCTTACGCCCCTTCCCCCATGCCGTCAGGAGGTCCTTCTATCTCGCAGAGCCATCGACGTACTCCTGTGCAGTCGAGACTCAGTTCTCTAGCTACGACTGGTCAGTGTAGTCCCATGCAGTCTCCAGCTATGAGTGGCTAGTGTACGATATCGACACAACATGGTAGCAAGTGTAGTAGCAGCGAGAGCGGTGGGGGATGCATGGCACAGTGCTTTGGGAGGGGTGGCGGTGGGGACGATGATGATTCAAATGATTTAGATGTGCCTCCGAGTGATGGTACAATATTCTATGACATCACTCAGACAGGAGGCATCTTGATGGATGCACGGGGGAAGGACATCATGGCCTTCATGCGCTCTGTAATTGCTAACAATTACACATATTGCTTTATTCACTTCAAAGACCAGCCAAAGAGGTTGGCTGATGAGACCCTCGCTGCTGTTCGCTCTAGGTATCCTAACCCCCCCAATCGCCAGTTCATAGATAAATGGGCCAAGTCAAATATTGTTACGATACTTTGCAATAAAAGATCTTCGCTTAAGAGGCAGGCATTAGCGGAGCTTGCCAGGCTCGAGGGAGGTCAACCACCAAGGGGCCCGCCCCACACCGCTCACAAGCGTGAGTGGAAGAAAGAAATCAAGTCAGCGAGGGAGGACCCCAATCTGCAGCATGTGGAGGCACGAAGGATCCAGATGGAGGAATATGGAAGCACGCATTTTGGAGCAGGGGGTGTTGAATCATGGGAGGCCCAATTTGTAAGTATCGATCTCAAATTATATTGCTTATGTAGTTTATTAGGAGGTTGTTTCTTTGTACTAATCCCTCCGCAAATTGTGTCATCTTGAAGCTTGAGATCGTGGGCAGATACCCTACTCTTGTGGAGACAGCCTACCACCGCCACCATCGCAGAGGAGATACATGGAGGCACTTCTATGATGACGGGTTGATTACTGAGGAGCAGTATATCCGGGCTACTGGAGCGGCCCCCGAGGTATTTGAAAGTAATTAAATAATGCCAATATTATAAATAAAGATATGATTTTTCATACATTGATATATGTTGTCCCTTGTTTACAGGCCCGTGCACAAGACGACGAGGAAGACGAGGAAGGAGGTGCAGAAGGGAGCGTGGAAGGAAGCATGGAAGGGAGCGAGGATTAGTCGTAGAAGAAGTGCTAGCTACTCTTTTTTGTACTTAAAGCCATTGGCTTGGCTTCGTGCCTCTTGTATATATACTCCTCTTATTTTTTGTACTTGAAGCCACATGACGTGCCTTAGCTTCCTTATTTTTTGTACTTGAAGCCACATGACGTGGCTTAGCTTCGTGCTATATGTACATACAAGAACTTTTTGAGCTTTCAATTTTATTGCGTTTTGGATTTGTAATGTTGAGGTAATGTTTTATTTGGAATTTTAATTAAAATGCGGTTGGCTATAAGAATTGAATTACACAATGTGGAAATGGGATTCTTGTAACTATATAGCATACACAACATACACATCATTTTGTAAAATTAAAAAAAAATATTATAAAGCGCGTCTATCAGTGCATCTATAAACGAATCTATATACACGTCTGTTTGTCGACAAGGATCTATTTTTTCATCTACAAATGCGTTTATAAGAGCGTCTATTTAAGCGTTTATATGCGCGTCTATATGTGCGTGTGTGTCCTATATAGACGCGCTGTTAGACGCGGGACTCCAGATGCCAAAATAGATGCGCAAAGAGACGCGCTCGTAAGTTTTTTATTTAGTTCAGTAAACGCGTTTGTGTGCACGTCTATGGGTGCTAAATAGCGACGTTTTTAATTAAAAATGTCGCTATATAGCGACGGAACCGAGCAAAAAGGTCGCTATATAGCGACGCTTACAGTCACTTTTTTGTTGTAACATGAAAAAAAGCTCATAGATGCTATTTTATAACTGTTAATATCTCTTCTTCATGCTTATGTTGTGATTTTATGAGTGTAGATAGAAGGGATCGTCCGATGATGCTCCAATGCCCGGGAGCACGAAGTGGCTTACGGAGAGGTTATACTGTCATTGCACTCATTGCAAGTGATAAGTACGACATCAACGTCGTATTATCATGCACCACTTGCAGATGTATGGGGAGGAGCCGGAACCAATACCCACCGTTGGTGTTTCACGTGTTGATGGACCATCGGTAAGTCAAAGCTATTTAAGTTCGCAGTCTTATTGTATACTAGAAACTACAAGATCTTATATTTACACAAAATCTTAAAACAGGATGAGGAGGGTGACGAGGGTATGCATATATCTTCTCACTTTCAGCAAGACTATAGTCTCCCGGATCATGACGAGGGTATGGTCGACATGATGGATTCCATTTTTAGGGGCATTGCATCCCATGTACACGTGATGTCAGAGTCTGAGGTCAAAATGCGAGAGTTGCAATCAACAAAATTGTACGAGGGTGCTAGGATGTCTAAACTACGTGCTTGTCTCTCAATCTTGAATCTACAAGTAAAGTATGGGTGGTCGGATACAAGTGTCTTGGCCTTAATGAGGTTAGCTCTTGCATTAATTTGACTCATTCTTTGCATATTGTTTGTTTTGAGAATCATCATTTGGATAGTGTATACCAAATCATCATTGTTCGAAGCCTATGTATGTTTTGAATTGCCATAGGATGCTCCATAAGATCTTGCCTACACCAAATACCATGCCCGCATCAAGAGATGAAGCGAAAAAGATGCTAACAACGGTGGGTATGGATTATGATACCATCCATGCTTGCCGTAATGATTGTATTCTCTTTCGTCGTGAGCATGGAGATTTGGCTAGTTGTCCAAAGTGTGGGGAACAATGATATAGAGATGACTTGCAGGGTGAGCGGATACTGGTAAAGGTCTTGAGACACTTTCCCATCATTGCAAGAATACAACACATGTTCCGATGCAAATCCATAGCGGAGTTGATGACATGGCATGCATCTCATCGGTCCACTGATGACACATTGAGGATTCCCACAGATCGTGCAGCTTGGAAACACATAGATAATCAGTGGCCAGACTTTGCGAGGGAGCCACGCAACTTACATCTTGGGCTAGCCATGGACGGCGTGAATCCTTTCGGGTTACGCTCAACATCTTGGTCGACTTGGCCCATAGTCGTGGTGAATTACAATATCCCACCATGGCTAACAGTAAAAAAGCGACACCTCATGCTTGCACTACTTGTGCCAGGAAAGTACAAGGCAAAAAACATGGACGTGTACATGGCACCTTTGATAGAGGAGTTACAGATATTATGGAGTGGAGTGTAGGTCTTTGATATTTCCAGAGCTCCTAGACATACCAATGATATTTTGGTCAGGGGTATCTTAATGTGGACCATGCATGACTACCCAGGATATGGAGAGTGCGCAGGTACATGGATTGAGAGATATGAAGTAGCCAAAGCAGAAAGAAGAAATGCAAGGATGAGATTCAGAGTAATGTACAGGTGATCACAACCATATCCACGGGATCTGGCTCTTCTCCCTACTCACATGTCACTTGATTGGCTACAACTGGCTCTATGTAAAGCCGAACCTGATGGAGAGACAATAAACGAGGGCAAGCGAGAGTTATCATCTGGATGTATGGTGCATGTAAGTTTCTTACCTCTTGACATAATTAAGTAATTATTTGTGGCAATATATGCTATGAAATAGATGCATCTTCATTGTTTTAATGATGCTCTTTTACAGAACAAAAAGTACAGTGCATTATGGTCATATGGACGACATTTTTGCGTGGAACACATCGATTCAAAGAGAGTCACGTATGATTGTGGAGTCATGGCTAACTTCACACAAGATAGCCGAGAAAGTGCTTCGGATACCAATCTTCTCTCCTCATAGTTGGATTATTGTGAAACCATATGCGACATCTATGAAATGGATTCCAAACGATTTAGTATTTTCATTCTTGATGTAAAATGGTTTAGAACTATTTACAACGGTCCCCATGCGACAGTGAGAAAAGATAGTAGCAGTCTCTTTGCAATAGACTCCACCAAACATTGGACCGATGAAAGTGATACTTTTGTTCTTCCCGAGCACTGTGAGCAAGTGCATACTAATGATTTAATTAATGTAAGCTTTTATTTTTAAAGTCCATTGATACATGTATTTGAGCATAATTTCATATATATAATTGACGACATTTGGCACCCATCTTCAATATAGGTGGTTTTTCATCCGGATCGTTCTGATACAAGATGGTGGTACGTGATCCAAGTTGCACCACGAAGTAAGAAAATTTTTGAAGATCGAGATGTGGATATGGAGATGCCACTACCAATGCCGGATCCAATTGACGAATCTAGCGAAGAAGATGTAGATCACCATATGAGCCAAGAGGAAGATGTGCATAATGACATCGCACCGGAGGAAGATGGAGATCACGATATTGATTAAGAAGAAAACAATCATCAAGAATCACCACACTTTATTGAAGAAGTTGATCAAATACTTTTAGGTGAACGTACAATGCTAGAGTACGATGATGATATAGGAGATCAACTCGGTATAGAGTTGGAGACAGACTTGTTTGGCGCCTTAGACTTGGCTCAAGATGAAATAGTTGATGTAAATGCTCTGAATTGATTTTTCTCATCTCAAACTTGGACATGAATATATGAGCTTCAAAGGCTTGATGTACATGCTCTCATTTTTTTATTCTCTATGAGCTCAAACATGTATGAAATTTAAAAAAATTTGTCATTGGAAAAAACTAACTTTTAAGGCCTATATAAAAAAAAAACCTCTCTGAAAAACCGTCGCTATAAAATAGTATATCAATGTCTCTATATAGCGACGTTTATAATAGTTGCTATATAGCGACTTTTAGCAAGAGTCGCTATATAGCAACGCTTTACGAAACCCGCTTTTCATGTCGAAGATTAACGCTAAGTGGGTGCTAAACATCGGTACGTAAACATCGCAATAAGATCCGTGTATAGTAGTGGAGACAAGTGCACTACACTTGCCCATGTGGCACATCGCTGGAAGGCCATTGGTACATATATGGCGGGATAGGTGCATTGCACTTGCCCACGTGGCACTGACATGCCTGTAGGGTTTTTAGCTCATTCGTGTCAGTGTGGGATTCATGCAGTAGCTATTGACAGAGGGGAGGGAGGAGGAAAGAGAGATATGCTTTGGATGGTCAAAATTGCCATAAACCCTTTTTTTAACCAAGTGTTATGCACAACCATCAAAAAATAGAATCTGAGGTGTGTTATTCAAACACACTCATAGCCGATGGGCACGATGTTTTGCACCTGCATCAATCCCACCTATGTTGAGATGCGTGTAGAGTATCATGTGCATTTGATATGATTTGACTTGTGGAAGTTGCCATAAACCCTGTTTACCACCAAGTGTTATGCACATCGTCAAAAAACACGCTTTGAGGTGTGTTATTCAAACAGGTACATACCCCATGGGAACAATACTTTGCATGCATATCAATCCCAATGCAAAGTAATGTGCCCATCAGATATGCTTCGGATGCTTGAGGTCACCACAAATCCCATTTTCCACTAAGTGTAATATACAACCATCAACAAACACGCTCTCAGGTGTGTTATTTGTATGCGCACATACCCAATGGGCATGAAAATTTTCACATATGTCAATCCCATTTATGCTGAGGTGTGTGCAAAGTATCATTCCCATCAGATATTCTTTGGATGATCAAAGTCACCATAAATCCCATTTTTCACCAAGGATTATGCACAACTATCAAAACATATGCTGTTACTTGAACGTGTGCATACCCCATGAGCACGATACTTTGCACGCACATCAACACCACATCTATTGAGGTAAGTGCAAAGTGTTGTGCACATAATATATGATTTGTACTATTGCAATCGCCACAAACCCCGTTTTGCACCAAGTGTTACATATGCATGTGCACAACCATAAAAAAATATTATCTGAGGTGTGTTATTCGAGAACACACATACCTAATGGGCATGATAATCTCCAAACATATCAAACCCACATATATTGAGGTGCATTCAAAGTATTTTGTCCATCGGATATGATTTCTATGGTTGAAGTTGCCACAAGTCCTATTTCTTACCAAGTGTTATGCGCATCATCAAAAAACATGCTTTGAGGTGTGATTCGAATGCGCACATACCGGATGGGAACGATCCTTTGTACACACATCAATACAACCTAAATTTAGGTGTGTAAAAATTACCACGCCCATTGAATATGCTTTGGCTGGTGGAAGTTGCCAAAATCTCATTTTTCACCATGTTTTATGCACAACCATAAAAAAACAAGCTCAAAGGTGTATTATTCGAATGCATACATACCCTATGGGCACGACACTTTTCACGTGCTTGAATCCCACTTATGTTGAGATGCTTGTAAAGTATCGTAACCATCAAATATGCTATGGATGGTTGAAGTTTCCACAAACCTCATTTTTCACTAAGTGTTATGCACAACCATTATTCAAACACGCACATACACGATGGGTACGAAACTTTTCATGCATATAAATCCCACATACATTGAGGTTTATGCAAAGTTTCATGCCCATCAGATATGATTTGAATGGTCAAAGTCACCATAACCCCAATTTTTCACCATGTTTTATACACAATCATTAGAAAACATGCTTTGAGGTGTGTTATTCAAATGCACACTGCATGTCTGATAGGCATAATACTTTGCATGTTCATCAATATCACCTACACTAAGTCACGTGCAAACTATCATGCCCATTGGATATGATTTGGATGGTCAAAGTCACCACAACCGTAAAAAAATATGCTTTGAAGTGTGTTAGTCCTACAGGGTATATACCTTGATGGGCATGATAATTTGCAAGTGAATCAATCCCACATATGTTGAGGTGAAATTAAATTATTGTTCCCATCAGATATGTTTTGAATGGTGGAAGTCACCACAAGCCTTGTTTTGCACCAAGCATTATGCACAATGGTAAAAAAATAGTATGTGACGTGAGGTAGGTGTGTTATTCAAACACACACATATCCAATGGGGAAGATACTTTGCATGCATTTCAATCCCACCTATGTTTAGGCTCCTGCAAAGTATCATTCCTGTCCGATATGATCTGGAATGGTCAAAGTCGCTAGAAACCCCATTTTTTACAAAGTGTTATGACAACCGTAAAAAAATATGCTTTGAAGTGCATTTGTTGAACGTGTACATACCCGATGGGCATGATACTTTGCAAGCACGTGAAATCCACCTATTTTGAGGCATGGGAAAAGTATTGTGCCCATTGGGTATGATTTAGATGGTCGAAATTGCCACAAACCTTGTTTTTTACCAAGTGTTATGCACAACTGTCAAAAAATAGTATCTAAGGCATGTTATTCGAACATGCTCATACCCGATGGGCACAATAATTTGCACTTGCATCAACATCATCTATGTTTAGGCACGTTCAAAGTATCATGTGCATTAGATATGTTTTGGCTGGCGGAAGGCGCCATAAACCCTATTTCCACCAAGTGTTATGCACGCCATCAGAAAACATGTGTACATACTGGGCACAATACTTCGCACACGCACAAATTCCACCTACTTTGAGGTGTGTTCAAATTATTGTTTCCATTAGATATTCTTAGGATTCTTAAAGTCACCACAAATCCCATTTTCCACTAAGTGTTATGTACAATCATCAAAAAACGTGCTCTAAGCTCTGTTATTCATATTCGCACATACCCAATGAGCATGATAATTTGCATGTGTGTCATTCCCATTTACTATGAGGTATGTGCCAAGTATTGTTCCCATTAGATATGATTTGGATGATCGAAGTAGCCATAAAATCCATTTTCACCAAGTGTTATGCACAACCATAAAAAAATACAATTTGATGTGTGTTAGTGGAGCACGTACATACCCGATGGGAATGATACTTTGCATGTGCATTGATCCCATGTCTATTGAGACATGTATAAAGAATAATGAACATCAAATATTCTTTGGACTATCAAAGTCACCACAAACCCCGTTATGCACCAAGTGTTATGTACAATCGTCAAAACATAGTATCTCGGGGGGGTCACTATGTATAAACCTCTAGATCACATGCGTTTGAGGCCTATTTGTAAAATCCCATATCTGTAAAAAAAATTTAATAAAATGTACCCTTTTCCTATACAAATATGTTATTTTTTTCCAAAAAGAGTTAAAATATTCCCTTATGTAAGTTAATTTTTGTAAAATTTAGGAATTAAAAATAACCTTATGTTGAACTGACGTGATAGGGTTACATATCATGAGTTACCCCCCCAAGCATAGTATGTGAGGTGTGTTATTCTAACGCACACACAATCAATTGGCATGATACTTTGCACATGTGCCAATACCACCTACATTTAGGTGCATGCAAAGTATTGTGACCATCAGGTATGCTTTGGATGGTTGAAGTCACAACAAACCCCATTTTTCACCAAGTGTAATATATAATCATCAAAAACAAGTTCTGAGGTGTGTTTTTCGTATGCCCATATATCCGATGGGCATGATACTTTGCATGCATGTCAATACCACCTCTACTGAGGTGTGTGCAAAGTATCATGCCCAATGAATATGATTTAGATGGTCGAATTCACCACAAACCCTATTTTTCACCAAGTGTTATGCACAACCATAAAAAAATACGCTTTGAAGTATGTTAGTCGAATGCCTAGGTACCTAATGGGCACGATACTTTGCACGTGCATCAATAAAAACAACTCTAAGACGCACTCAAATAATCATACCCATTGGGTATGTTTTGGATGCGTGTGTAAAGTATCATAGCTGTCAGGTATGTGCGAGTTCAAATAACACACTTGCAGAGTGTGTTTTTTGACGGTTGTGCATAAGACGGTAAAAAATGAGGTTTATGGTCAGTTTGACCATACAAAGCATATCATATGAGCATGATACTTGGCATGTGACTCAACATAGGTAAGATTGATGTTCTTGCAAAGTATCTTTCCCATCACACTACTACACACGGGTCTTATTCCGATGCTTTTGCACCGACGTTTAGCGGGCACAGGGCGCTAATCGTTGGTAATCAAAGCGGGATTCGCTAAGTGTTGCTATATAGCGACTTTATACAAGCGTCACTATATAGCGATGCTTTTTACAAGCATCGCTATATAGCGACGTTTAAGAAGCATCACTATATAGCGACACTTATTAGAATTATGAATGGTCGTCATATAGCAACACTGAGACAGTTTCCTATAGCGACGTTTTACAGAGAGTGTTTTTTCCCATACCGACCTTAAAAGATAGTTTTTCCCAATGATTATTTTTTTTTCCTTTTCATACATGTTTGATCCTTTGAGAGAATAAAAGTACAAGAGCATGTACATCAAACCTTTGAAGCTCATATATATATATATTCATGTCCAAGTTTGAGATGAAAAAAATCAATGAAGAGCATTTACATCAACCTAACGTGCCAAACGAGTCTATCTCTATCTCTATGCCGAGTTGATCACCTATATCATCATTGTACTCTAGCATCGTACGTTCACCTAAGAGTACTTGATCATCTTCTTCAATAAAGTGTGGTGATTCTTGATGATCATCATCTTCTTCCTCAATATCGTGATCTCCATCTTCCTCCCGTACAATGTCATTATGTGCATCTTCCTCTTGGCTCATATTGTGATCTTCAATTTCTTTGCTAGATCCATCTAGATTAATTGGATCCGGCATTGGTAGTGGCATCTCCATATCCACATCTCTATCTTCAAAATTTTGCTTACTTCGTGGTGCAACTTGGATCACGTACCACCATCTTGGATCAGAACGATCCAGATGAAAAACACCCTATATTGAAGTTGGGTGCCAAATGCCATCAATTATATATATGAAATTATGCTTAAGTACATGTATCAATGGATCTTTAAAAATGAATGCTTCGATTAATTAAATCATTAGTAAGCACCTGCTCACAATGCTCGAGAAGAACAAAAGTATCACTTTCATCGGTCCAAAGTTTGGTGGAGTCTATTGCAAAGAAACTGCTACTGTCTTTTCTCATTGTCACATGGCAACTGTTGTAAATAGTTCTAAACCTTTTTACATCAAGAATGAAAATACTAAATCGTTTGAAATCAATTTCATAGATTTTGTGTATGGTTCCACAATAATCCAACTGTGAGGAGAGAAGATTGGTATCCAAAGCACTTGCCCAGCTATCTTGTGTGAAGTTAGCCATGACTCCACAATCATATGTGACTCCCTTTGAATCAATGTGCTCCACATGAAAATGTCGTCCATATGACCATAATGCACTGTACTTTTTGTACTACAAAAGAGCATCACTAAAACAATGAAGATGCATCTATTTTATAGCATATATTGCCACAAATAATTCCTAATTATGTCAAGAGGTAAGAAACTTACATGCATCATACATCTAGATGATAACTCTCGCTCGCGCTCGTTTATTGTCTCTCCATTGCATTCGGCTTTATGTAGAGCGAGTTGTAGCCAATCAAGTGACATGTGAGTGGGGAGAAAGGCGAGATCCCATGGATATGGTTGCGATCACTTGTACATTATTCTAGATCTCGTCCTTGCATTTATTCTTTCTGCTTTGGCCGCTCATATCTCTCAATCCACTTCTACATCTCCTTGCTATTGAGGATACAAAACTTATTGAATTTCTTCATTTGCTCTTCGCTCATCTTTCTTTCAATCCCTTTTCCTTGGGGAACCTCACCAACGATGCGATCATCATCCTTGTTATACCAAGCTTGCGGCATATCGGGATTCGTGGATGCAAGAAACTTCATGATATACACTAATGACTCTTGCACAAGCCATCCCTCTGCCATGCTTGCTTCTGGTCTTGCTCTTTGTCTTACAAATCCCTTCAAAGTTTTCATAAATCGCTTGAGAAAAAACATCCACTGACTATGAACGGTACCTACAATGGCCACCTCATCAACTATGTGCACAAGCAAGTGCACTTGAGTTGTCATAATGCTCGAGGGAAAGTACTTCTCAAGCAAGCATATGGCTTTGATGGCTTCCACCCTAGCCTTCTCCATGCTCAATATGGAGATCTCTTTTTGAGATATCCACCTATTTCACATGTCCATGTAAGATATATTCATAATCAGTCTACAGATTATTCAGCTTAAATTGAAGAAAATGCAATCATTGCGATTTGATAGTAAGCATACCTTACAATACCACTGATCTTGAATATAGTATTTCTAACATCTTCTTGTAAGCATCCTTTTATTGTAATTGGGAGGATGAACTATCAAAGCAACAAAGAAGTCATTCAACAATATAACATAATCATAATTACACTAACGCATCATGATTATCGGTACACTAATCCTACAGCTTAGAATACCTGTAAGACCTTGTGCCAATCATGGGACTTGAGCCCACTAAGCTTATTGTCCTTTGAAAATGCTCCTTTCAAGCAATGCATGTACCCTATGGGTGTTTGAAAAGAGGCAATGTTTTCCTTGATCACTGCCTCCTCTCTCGTGGAGAGGATCCATGTTGCTTTTGGGAGGATAACTTTTCCCAAAGCACGCACTTGGGGCCACAAACGAGACATCCTATTCATAGCACACAAGTCTTCTCTCACCCCTCTCGAGTCTTTGGAACCAACCAAGTGTGCCCAAATAGTAGCCCCCACATTCTTAAAGATATGCATGGGATCCAAGAGATGATTGATTTGTAACTGACCCCAATAATCCAACTCATGAAAGATCGATAGCCTCTTCATACCACGAGGAGGTTCCTGTCCATTCGCCCTCCAGGCCTGAATCCAGTCACTTGCCTTTAAATATGGTGGTGGTGTATCAAGCTGGCCTCCATGCACGAGATGGTCCAGCAAAAGGATCGAGCATGACCTTCATAAACATTTTTCCTCATATGTTTGGAGTGTCATGTAAGTGATTTCAAACCCGGTCCACATACAGGACAAGCATGGTACCCACTTGTAACAAGTCTTGTACGCATGCATGAATGCCTTAGTATAAGACATGCATGCGAAAGAGAGTCATAGAAGCATAATCCTATATTATACATGTAAAGACATAACCATGTACATGCGCACTCTCCATATCATGGGTAGTCATGCATGGTCCACATCAAGATATCCCTAACCAAAATATCATTGGTATGTCTAGGAGCTTTGAAAATATCAAAGACCCGCACTCCTCTCCATAAGATCTGTAACTCCTCTATCAAAGGTGCCATGTACACATCAATATTTTTTTCCTTGTACTTCCTTGGCACAAGTAGTGCAGGCATGAGGTGTCCCTTCTTTATTGTTACACATGGTGGGATGTTGTAATTCACCAAGACTATGGGCTATGTCAACCAAGATGTCGAGCATAAACCGAAAGGATTCATGCTGTCCATGGCGAGCCCAAGATGTAAGTTGCGTGGCTCCCTCGCAAAGTCCGGCCACTGGTTGTCTATGTGCTTCCAAGCTACACAATATGTGGGAATCCTCAATGTGTCATCAGTGGACCCATGAGATGCATGCCAAGTCATCAACTCCGCTATGGATTTGCATCGAAACATGTGATGTATTCTTGCAATGATGGGAAAGTGTCTCAAGACCTTTACCGATATTTGCTCACCCTGCAAGTCATCTCTACATCATTGTTCCCCACACTTCGGACAACTAGCCAAATCTCCAGGCTCATGACGAAAGAGAATACAGTCATTACGGCAAGCATGGATGGTATCATAATCCATACCCACCATTCTCAGCATCTTCTTCGCTTCATCTCTTGATGCGAGCATGGTATTTGGTGCAGGCAACATCTTCTGGAGAAACCTATCACAATTCAAACATACATAGGCTTCGAATAATGATGATTCTCAAACACACATGATGATTCTCACCTCTCTTTTCCCCTTTTCTTTCTTTTTTTGGTACACTAATCCTACAACTTAGAATACCGATAAGACATTCAGCAAGCTTAGAATCCTACACCCTGACATTGAGCAAACATTTATAGACTCCTGCATTCTTTGAATTAGAGTGACAGAAGTCTATATCTGTTTGCTCAATGGTAGACTATTGAAGCTTCACATGGGGAAAAAGAGAGAAGGAAAGAGAGGAGAAAAGAGAGGAGAAAAAGGAGAAAAGAGAGGAGAAAAAATATAGAAAAAGAGAGGAGATAAGAGAGAAAAAGAGAGAAAGTGAAAAGAGAAAAAGTGGGGATAAAAGAGAGAAAAAAAGAGAAGGAAAGAGAGGAGAAAAGAGCGGAAAATAGAGGAAAAGAGAGGAGAAAAAGAAAGGAGATAAAAGAGAAAAAGAGAGGAGAAAAGAGACAAAAAGAGAGGATAAAAGAGAGAAGCATAAAAGAGAGTCACAATTCAAACATACATAGGCTTCGAATATTGATGATTCTCAAACATACATGATGATTCTCAAAAAAAACAATATCCAAATAATGAGTCAAATTAATGCGGGAGCTAACCTCATTAAGGCCGAGACACTTGTATTCGACCACCCATACTTTGCTTGTAGATTCAAGATTGAGAGACAAGCCCATATCCATCATGTCCACCATACCCTCGTCATCATTTGGCACATCCAGGAGACTATAATCTTTCTCAAAGTGTGAAGGTATATGTGTACCCTCACCACCCTCCTCATCTAGTTTCAAGATTTCGTGTAAATATAAGATCTTGTCTCAAAGTTTCGTGTCATAATGGTATCCAATATTAATTACGAACTCAAATAGCATTGACTTACTAATGATCCATCACCACTTGCAACACCAATGGTGGGTATTGGTTTGGGCTCCTCCTCATACATCCGCAAGTGGTGCATGACAATACAAAGTTGATGTCCTACTTCTCACTTACAATGAGTGCAATGACAATAGAATCTCTCTATAAGCCACTCTGCGCTCCCACGCGTTGATGCATCATCTGACGAGCTTCCACTCATCCCTTCCATTTGCACACTTCCAAAATCACAACATGAGTTGTAAGGAAATCTATTAAGATCCAAAAAATAGCCACCCATGAATTCCAAAAATAACTACTTTGAACCGTCGCTATATAGTGACGCTTTGCCCTGTTCAGTCACTATATAGCGATGCTTTGCCCTGTTCTATCACTATATAGCGATGTTTTTTGGATATAAATGTCGCTAGATAGTGACTAACCAGCGTCGCTATATAGCGACGTTGGGGGCTTAAACCTGAAACCTTGTGCGATGTCGTCTTTCATAACTCTATTGCGAGAAAAGCAAAAATCTCTCCTCCCACCTTATATTCGATGACCTTGCTTTCATTCTCTCTATTCCCCACTGCTCACCCCTACCCAGCCCCTCTCCCAACACTTGTGCTCCCTCTCCACCCTTCTCCCTCTCTGCTTGTGTGAAATGAAGTTTTTCAAGAAGGTGAGTCTCTTTAAGCAATGTAGGTTCATTTTTTGTGAGATCTCATTTTGTGAGTGTTGAAGAATGTTTCTCCTTGTATTGCTAACTTGGCTATGTGCTAATTTTCATGCTTGATTTTCAGAGGCTAAGGACAAAAAACGAGATTTGGTGAAAGAAAGAAGACTCACCTCTTCTCTTTTTTGTATTTCTCTTCCTCCTCTCTCTCCTTGTTTGTAGGTTCATGCTTTCTCCTTGTTTGTAGGCTTATGCTTGTCTCCTCAATCCAATCCCTTTGAGAAGTTGCTCCTCGAAACTCCTCCTTCCTCTAACTAGTTATCTGAAAAATGGTATGTTTCCTCTCTTTTGTAGGGCCAATCCATGAAACATCGAGCGGGACTTTTCCATGTAAGAAAGTGCTTTCTCTTTTTTCCTTTTGTTATTTTCGTTATTTGCATTGGCCTGTAGCTAGTGCCTTAAGCGCTAGCTGCAGTGATGGATGTAGGAACCCTCTCTTCCCCTCTCTTCTCTTATTCCCTCTTCTTCCCCTCTTTGCCTCTTTTCCTCTCTCTTTCCCCCACTCTTTCCCTCATATGCTCATGCATAAGCATAAGCATAATCTTTCTCTCTTTTTCTCTTATGCATATGTTTTTCCTTCTCTTATGCTTATGCTATTTCCCCTCTTCTTTTTCCCTTCTTCCAATCTCTTTTCCCCTCTTTTTTCTCTTATTTTTCACTCTCTTTTTCTCCTCTTATGCTTATGCTTATGCTTATGCTCATATGCATTTGGCTATGCTTATGCTTATGCATGAGCATATGCTCATATGCTCATGCATAAGCACAAGCTTGTGCTTTCTCTCTTTTTCTCTTATGCTCATATGCTCATGCATAACCATAAGCATATGCTTTCTTTCTTTTTCTCCTATGCTTATGCTCTTTTTCCCTCTTCCTTCTCTTATGCTTATGCTCTTTTCCCCTCTTCTTTTTCCCCTCTTTCAATCTCTTTTCCCCTCTTTCAAACATATGCTTTCCCTCTTTTTCTCTTATGCATATGTTTTTTCTTCTTTTATGCTTCTGCTTATGCATGAGCATATGTCTCCTCCTTCTCCTTCTCCTTCGCCTTCCCTTTTCTTTTTTCCTCTCTTTTCATAAGCATATGCCTATGCCTATGCCTATGCCTATGCTTATGCTTATGCTTATGCATGAGCATATGCTCATATGCTTATGCATAAGCATAAGCATATGCTTTCTATCTTTTTCTCTTATGCATATGCTTTCTCTCTTTTTTTCTCTTATGCATATTTGGTTCTTTTCCCCTATTTCAAACATATGCTCTCTCTCTTTTTCGCTTATGCAAATGTTTTTTCTTCTCTTATGCTTATGCTTATGCATGAGCATATGTCTCCTTTTTCTCCTTCTCCTTCTCCTTCCCTTCTCTTCTTTTTTCCTCTCTTTTTCATAAGCATATGCCTTTGCCTATGCCTATGCTTATGCTAATGCATGAGCATATGCTCATATGCTTATGCATAAGCATAAGCATACGCTTTCTCTCTTTTTCTCTTATGCATATGATTTCTCTCTTTTTTTCTCTTATTCATATTTGGTTCTTTTCTCCTTTTTCAATCTCTTTTCCCCTCTTTCAAACATATGCTTTCTCTCTTTTTCTCTTATGCAAATGTTTTGTCTTCTTTTATGCTTATGCTTATGCATGAGCATATGTCTCCTTCTCCTTCTCCTTCTCCTTCTCGTTCCCTTCTCTTCTTTTTTCCTATCTTTTTCTCTTCTTTTCATAAGCATATGCCTATGCCTATGCCTATGCTTATGCTTATGCTTATGCTTATGCGTGAGCATATGCTCATATGCTTATGAATAAGCATAAGCATATGCTTTTTGTCTTTTTCTCGTATGCATATGCTTTCTCTCTTTTTTTCTCTTGTGAATATTTGGTTCTTTTCCCCTCTTTCAATCTCTTTTCCCCTTTTCTTTCTTTTCTTTTCCCCTCTCCTTCTCTTATGGTTCTCCTTCTCTTTTGCTTCTCTTATGCTTCTCCTTCTCTTATGCATATGCTTTCCCTCATATGCTTTCCACTTCTTACCTGCTCTTGTTTTTTATTTTTTATTTTCGTGTTTGTGTCTACGTTTGTCCAATCCCCCCAAATTAGACATGGAATCACGTCGCACATCCGACGAGTACGGAAACCCTCGTAGGAGGAGACATCATGATCTCTATTCTCCAAAGAACTTTGATTCCACTCAAGCGACACCTCAGGGGCCTACCCCTACAACTACCCCTGGCCCGACTCCTCTCAAAAGTAGCACTGTGACTACCTCTCGGGGAACTCCTTTGCTAGCAACCCATGGCTTTGTCGGGAGTCGTGACGAGTTTGTCACACAGATGACGAATGCAGAGGCAATGGGATTCTTATCTCTGCTATCCCAGAGGACCTCAACAAATCCCTCTCCTACACTGATGGCTGGACCTACTGTTCAGCCGTCCCCTCTAGCCCCTTTGACTGAGGGGTCATCAGCTGGGCGTGCCCATCATAAGGGAAGGAAGAGTAGGAGGGGTCGCTTATGTTGTGCTGACTCGGGAGATGTAGATGAGTAAGCACACTCACATCCCTACATGCCTCCACTTGGTCTCGAGACCTAGTACCAGTCAGGTCCCTTACTCTCTCCTACTCCCACTGCTACTCCTCACTTCGAAAGCGGTCGCAGTAACACCACTCGCTTTGACTCTACCACTACCATGAGTCCTTACCCGATCAAGGACCTGCCCTATCAAATCACGGCTGTTGGAGAGATAATAAAAGATAAAAAGGACGTAGCAGTGATGGCCACCATGAGGCAGTTGATGAGCCACCACTTGAGGAGCAGCATAGCTACTGACTGGCGGTACTAAGATGACCAAAAGAAGTAGTCAATCACTGATGAATTGAAAAGTGACATTGCATTCGGCTTTATGTAGAGCAAGTTGTAGCCAATCAAGTGACATGTGAGTGGGGAGAAAGGCGAGATCCCATGGATATGGTTGCGATCACTTGTACATTATTCTAGATCTCGTCCTTGCATTTATTCTTTCTGCTTTGGCCGCTCATATCTCTCAATCCACTTCTGCATCTCCTTGCTATTGAGGATACAAAACTTATTGAATTTCTTCATTTGCTCTTCGCTCATCTTTCTTTCAATCCCTTTTCCTTGGGGAACCTCACCAACGATGCGATCATCATCCTTGTTATACCAAGCTTGCGGCATATCGGGATTCGTGGATGCAAGAAACTTCAAGTTTGAGATGAAAAAAATTAATGGAGAGCATTTACATCAACGGCTTCATCCTGAGCCAAGTCTAACGTGCCAAACGAGTCTATCTCTATCTCTATGCCGAGTTGATCGCCTATATCATCATTGTACTCTAGCATCGTACGTTCACCTAAGAGTACTTGATCATCTTCTTCAATAAAGTGTGGTGATTCTTGATGATCATCATCTTCTTCCTCAATATCGTGATCTCCATCTTCCTCCCGTACAATGTCATTATGTGCATCTTCCTCTTGGCTCATATTGTGATCTTAAATTTCTTTGCTAGATCCATCTAGATTAATTGGATCCGGCATTGGTAGTGGCATCTCCATATCCACATCTCTATCTTCAAAATTTTGCTTACTTCGTGGTGCAACTTGGATCACGTACCACCATCTTGGATCAGAACGATCCAGATGAAAAACACCCTATATTGAAGTTGGGTGCCAAATGCCATCAATTATATATATGAAATTATGCTTAAGTACATGTATCAATGGATCTTTAAAAATGAATGCTTCGATTAATTAAATCATTAGTAAGCACCTGCTCACAATGCTCGAGAAGAACAAAAGTATCACTTTCATCGGTCCAAAGTTTGGTGGAGTCTATTGCAAAGAAACTGCTACTGTCTTTTCTCATTGTCACATGGCAACTGTTGTAAATAGTTCTAAACCTTTTTACATCAAGAATGAAAATACTAAATCGTCTGAAATCAATTTCATAGATTTTGTGTATGGTTCCACAATAATCCAACTGTGAGGAGAGAAGATTGGTATCCAAAGCACTTGCTCAGCTATCTTGTGTGAAGTTAGCCATGACTCCACAATCATATGTGACTCCCTTTGAATCAATGTGCTCCACATGAAAATGTCGTCCATATGACCATAATGCACTGTACTTTTTGTACTGCAAAAGAGCATCACTAAAACAATGAAGATGCATCTATTTTATAGCATATATTGCCACAAATAATTCCTAATTATGTCAAGAGGTAAGAAACTTACATGCATCATACATCTAGATGATAACTCTCGCTCGCGCTCGTTTATTGTCTCTCCATTGCATTCGGCTTTATGTAGAGCGAGTTGTAGCCAATCAAGTGACATGTGACTGGGGAGAAAGGCGAGATCCCATGGATATGGTTGCGATCACTTGTACATTATTCTAGATCTCGTCCTTGCATTTATTCTTTCTGCTTTGGCCGCTCAGATCTCTCAATCCACTTCTACATCTCCTTGCTATTGAGGATACAAAACTTATTGAATTTCTTCATTTGCTCTTCGCTCATCTTTCTTTCAATCCCTTTTCCTTGGGGAACCTCACCAACGATGCGATCATCATCCTTGTTATGCCAAGCTTGCGGCATATCGGGATTCGTGGATGCAAGAAACTTCATGATATACACTAATGACTCTTGCACAAGCCATCCCTCTACCATGCTTGCTTCTGGTCTTGCTCTTTGTCTTACAAATCCCTTCAAAGTTTTCATAAATCGCTTGAGAAAAAACATCCACTGACTATGAACGGTACCTACAATGGCCACCTCATCAACTATGTGCACAAGCAAGTGCACTTGAGTTGTCATAATGCTCGAGGGAAAGTACTTCTCAAGCAAGCATATGGCTTCGATGGCTTCCACCCTAGCCTTCTCCATGCTCAATATGAAGATCTCTTTTTGAGATATCCACCTATTTCACATGTCCATGTAAGATATATTCATAATCAGTCTACAGATTATTCAGCTTAAATTGAAGAAAATGCAATCATTGCGATTTGATAGTAAGCATACCTTACAATACCACTGATCTTGAATATAGTATTTCTAACATCTTCTTGTAAGCATCCTTTTATTGTAATTGGGAGGATGAACTATCAAAGCAACAAAGAAGTCATTCAATAATATAACATAATCATAATTACACTAACGCATCATGATTATCGGTACACTAATCCTACAGCTTAGAATACCTGTAAGACCTTGTGCCAATCATGGGACTTGAGCCCACTAAGCTTATTGTCCTTTGAAAATGCTCCTTTCAAGCAATGCATGTACCCTATGGGTGTTTGAAAAGAGGCAATGTTTTCCTTGATCACTGTCTCCTCTCTCGTGGAGAGGATCCATGTTGCTTTTGGGAGGATAACTTTTCCCAAAGCACGCACTTGGGGCCACAAACGAGACATCCTATTCATAGCACACAAGTCTTCTCTCACCCCTCTCGAGTCTTTGGAACCAACCAAGTGTGCCCAAATAGTAGCCCCCACATTCTTAAAGATATGCATGGGATCCAAGAGATGATTGATTTGTAACTGACCCCAATAATCCAACTCATGAAAGATCGATAGCCTCTTCATATCAGGAGGAGGTTCCTCTCCATTCGCCCTCCAGGCCTGAATCCAGTCACTTGCCTTTAAATATGGTGGTGGTGGATCAAGCTGGCCTCCATGCGCGAGATGGTCCAGCAAAAGGTATCGAGCATGACCTTCATAAACATTTTTCCTCATATGTTTGGGGTGTCATGTAAGTGATTTCAAACCCGGTCCACATACAGGACAAGCATGGTACCCACTTGTAACAAGTCTTGTACGCATGCATGAATGCGTTAGTATAAGACATGCATGCGAAAGAGAGTCATAGAAGCATAATCCTATATTATACATGTAAAGACATAACCATGTACATGCGCACTCTCCATATCATGGGTAGTCATGCATGGTCCACATCAAGATATCCCTAACCAAAATATCATTGGTATGTCTAGGAGCTCTGAAAATATCAAAGACCCGCACTCCTCTCCATAAGATCTGTAACTCCTCTATCAAAGGTGCCATGTACACATCCATATTTTTTGCCTTGTACTTCCTTGGCACAAGTAGTGCAGGCATGAGGTGTCCCTTCTTTATTGTTACACATGGTGGGATATTGTAATTCACCAAGACTATGGGCTATGTCAACCAAGATGTCGAGCGTAAACCGAAAGGATTCATGCTGTCCATGGCGAGCCCAAGATGTAAGTTGCGTGGCTCCCTCGCAAAGTCCGGCCACTGGTTGTCTATGTGCTTCCAAGCTACACAATATGTGGGAATCCTCAATGTGTCATCAGTGGACCCATGAGATGCATGCCAAGTCATCAACTCCGCTATGGATTTGCATCGAAACATGTGATGTATTCTTGCAATGATGGGAAAGTGTCTCAAGACCTTTACCGGTATTTGCTCACCCTGCAAGTCATCTCTATATCATTGTTCCCCACACTTCGGACAACTAGCCAAATCTCCAGGCTCATGACGAAAGAGAATACAGTCATTACGGCAAGCATGGATGGTATCATAATCCATACCCACCATTCTTAGCATCTTCTTCACTTCATCTCTTGATTCGAGCATGGTATTTGGTGCAGGCAACATCTTCTGGAGAAACCTATCACAATTCAAACATACATAGGCTTCGAATAATGATGATTCTCAAACACACATGATGATTCTCACCTCTCTTTTCCCCTTTTCTTTCTTTTTTTGGTACACTAATCCTACAACTTAGAATACCTATAAGACACTCAGCAAGCTTAGAATCCTACACCCTGACATTGAGCAAACATTTATAGACTCCTGCATTCTTTGAATTAGAGTGACAGAAGTCTATATCTGTTTGCTCAATGGTAGACTATTGAAGCTTCACATGGGGAAAAAGAGAGGAGAAAAGAGAGGAGAAAAAATATAGAAAAAGAGAGGAGATAAGAGAGAAAAAGAGAGAAAGTGAAAAGAGAAAAAGTGGGGATAAAAGAGAGAAAAAAAGAGAAGGAAAGAGAGGAGAAAAGAGCGGAAAATAGAGGAAAAGAGAGGAGAAAAAGAAAGGAGGTAAAAGAGAAAAAGAGAGGAGAAAAGAGACAAAAAGAGAGGATAAAAGAGAGAAGCATAAAAGAGAGTCACAATTCAAACATACATAGGCTTTGAATAATGATGATTCTCAAACATACATGATGATTCTAAAAAAAAACAATATCCAAATAATGAGTCAAATTAATGCGGGAGCTAACCTCATTAAGGCCGAGACACTTGTATTCGACCACCCATACTTTGCTTGTAGATTCAAGATTAAGAGACAAGCCCATATCCATCATGTCCACCATACCCTCGTCATCATTTGGCACATCCAGGAGACGATAATCTTTCTCAAAGTGTGAAGGTATATGCGTACCCTCACCACCCTCCTCATCTAGTTTCAAGATTTCGTGTAAATATAAGATCTTGTCTCAAAGTTTCGTGTCATAATGGTATCCAATATTAATTACGAAATCAAATAGCATTGACTTACCAATGATCCATCACCACTTGCAACACCAATGGTGGGTATTGGTTTGGGCTCCTCCTCATACATCCGCAAGTGGTGCATGACAATACAAAGTTGATGTCCTACTTCTCACTTACAATGAGTGCAATGACAATAGAATCTCTCTATAAGCCACTCTGCGCTCCCGGGCGTTGATGCATCATCTGACGAGCTTCCACTCATCCCTTCCATTTGCACACTTCCAACATCACAACATGAGTTGTAAGGAAATCTATTAAGATCCAAAAAATAGACACCCATGAATTCTAACAATAACTGCTTTGAACCGTCGCTATATAGTGACGCTTTGCCCTGTTGAGTCACTATATAGCGATGCTTTGCCCTGTTCTATCACTATATAGCGATGTTTTTTGGATATAAATGTCGCTAGATAGTGACTAACCAGCGTCGCTATATAGCGACGTTAGGGGCTTAAACCCGAAACCCTGCGCGATGCCGTCTTTCATAACTCTATTGCGAGAAAAGCAAAAATCTCTCCTCCCACCTTATATTCGATGACCTTGCTTTCATTCTCTCTATTCCTCACTGCTCACCCCTACCCAGCCCCTCTCCCAACACTTGTGCTCCCTCTCCACCCTTCTCCCTCTCTGCTTGTGTGAAATGAAGTTTTTCAAGAAGGTGAGTCTCTTTAAGCAATGTAGGTTCATTTTTTGTGAGATCTCATTTTGTGAGTGTTGAAGCATGTTTCTCCTTGTATTGCTAACTTGGCTATGTGCTAATTTTCATGCTTGATTTTCAGAGGCTAAGGACAAAAAACGAGATTTGGTGAAAGAAAGAAGACTCACCTCTTCTCTTCTTTGTATTTCTCTTCCTCCTCTCTCTCCTTGTTTGTAGGTTCATGCTTTCTCCTTGTTTGTAGGCTTATGCTTGTCTCCTCAATCCAATCCCTTTGAGAAGTTGCTCCTCGAAACTCCTCCTTCCTCTAACTAGTTATCTGAAAAATGGTATGTTTCCTCTCTTTTGTAGGGCCAATCCACGAAACATCGAGCGGGACTTTTCCATGTAAGAAAGTGCTTTCTCTTTTTTCCTTTTGCTATTTTCGTTATTTGCATTGGCCTGTAGCTAGTGCCTTAAGCGCTAGCTGCAGTGATGGATGTAGGAACCCTCTCTTCCCCTCTCTTCTCTTATTCCCTCTTCTTCCCCTCTTTGCCTCTTTTCCTCTCTCTTTCCCCCACTCTTTCCCTCATATGCTCATGCATAAGCATAAGCATAATCTTTCTCTCTTTTTCTCTTATGCATATGTTTTTCCTTCTCTTATGCTTATGCTATTTTCCCCTCTTCTTTTTCCCTTCTTTCAATCTCTTTTCCCCTCCTTTTTCTCTTATTTTTCACTCTCTTTTTCTCCTCTTATGCTTATGCTCATATGCATTTGGCTATGCTTATGCTTATGCATGAGCATATGCTCATATGCTCATGCATAAGCACAAGCTTGTGCTTTCTCTCTTTTTCTCTTATGCTCATATGCTCATGCATAACCATAAGCATATGCTTTCTTTCTTTTTCTCCTATGCTTATGCTCTTTTTCCCTCTTCCTTCTCTTATGCTTATGCTCTTTTCCCCTCTTCTTTTTCCCCTCTTTCAATCTCTTTTCCCCTCTTTCAAACATATGCTTTCTCTCTTTTTCTCTTATGCATATGTTTTTTCTTCTTTTATGCTTCTGCTTATGCATGAGCATATGTCTCCTCCTTCTCCTTCTCCTTCGCCTTCCCTTTTCTTTTTCCCTCTCTTTTCATAGGCATATGCCTATGCCTATGCCTATGCCTATGCCTATGCTTATGCTTATGCTTATGCATGAGCATATGCTCATATGCTTATGCATAAGCATAAGCATATGCTTTCTATCTTTTTCTCTTATGCATATGCTTTCTCTCTTTTTTTCTCTTATGCATATTTGGTTCTTTTCCCCTATTTCAAACATATGCTTTCTCTCTTTTTCTCTTATGCAAATGTTTTTTCTTCTCTTATGCTGATGCTTATGCTTATGCATGAGCATATGTCTCCTTTTTCTCCTTCTCCTTCTCCTTCCCTTCTCTTCTTTTTTCCTCTCTTTTTCATAAGCATATGCCTTTGCCTATGCCTATGCTTATGCTAATGCATGAGCATATGCTCATATGCTTATGCATAAGCATAAGCATACGCTTTCTCTCTTTTTCTCTTATGCATATGATTTCTCTCTTTTTTTCTCTTATTCATATTTGGTTCTTTTCTCCTTTTTCAATCTCTTTTCCCCTCTTTCAAACATATTCTTTCTCACTTTTTCTCTTATGCAAATGTTTTTTCTTCTTTTATGCTTATGCTTATGCATGAGCATATGTCTCCTTCTCCTTCTCCTTCTCCTTCTCGTTCCCTTCTCTTCTTTTTTCCTCTCTTTTTCTCTTCTTTTCATAAGCATATGCCTATGCCTATGCCTATGCTTATGCTTATGCTTATGCTTATGCGTGAGCATATGCTCATATGCTTATGCATAAGCATAAGCATATGCTTTTTGTCTTTTTCTCGTATGCATATGCTTTCTCTCTTTTTTTCTCTTGTGCATATTTGGTTCTTTTCCCCTCTTTCATTCTCTTTTCCCCTTTTCTTTCTTTTCTTTTCCCCTCTCCTTCTCTTATGGTTCTCCTTCTCTTTTTCTTCTCTTATGCTTCTCCTTCTCTTATGCATATGCTTTCCCTCATATGCTTTCCACTTCTTACCTGCTCTTGTTTTTTATTTTTTATTTTCGTGTTTGTGTCTACGTTTGTCCAATCCCCCCAAATTAGACATGGAATCACGTCGCACATCCGACGAGTACGGAAACCCTCGTAGGAGGAGACATCATGATCTCTATTCTCCAAAGAACTTTGATTCCACTCAAGCGACACCTCAGGGGCCTACCCCTACTCCTCTCGAATGTAGCACTGTGACTACCCCTCGGGGAACTCCTTTGCTAGCAACCCATGGCTTTGTCGGGAGTCGTGACGAGTTTGTCACACAGATGACGGATGTAGAGGCAATGAGATTCTTATCTCTGCTATCCCAAAGGACCTCAACAAATCCCTCTCCTACACTGATGGCTGGACCTACTGTTCAGCCGTCCCCTCTAGCCCCTTTGACTGAGGGGTCATCAGCTGGGCGTGCCCATCATAAGGGAAGGAAGAGTAGGAGGGGTCGCTTATGTTGTGCTGACTCGAGAGATGTAGATGAGTAAGCACACTCACATCCCTACATGCCTCCACTTGGTCTCGAGACCTAGTACCAGTCAAGTCCCTTGCTCTCTCCTACTCCCACTGCTACTCCTCACTTCCTCACTTCGAAAGCGGTCGCAGTAACACCACTCGCTTTGACTCTACCACTACCATGAGTCCTTACCCGGTCCTGCCCTATCAAATCACGGCTGTTAATAGAAGATAAAAAGGACGTAGCAGTGATGGCCACCATGAGGCAGTTGATGAGCCACCACTTGAGGAGCAGCATAGCTACTGACTGGCGGTACTAAGATGACCAAAAGAAGTAGTCAATCACTGATGAATTGAAAAGAAAATACCCTAACCCCCTAAATTGGGAGTTCAATGAGAATTACATTCGAGAGCACATGGGTTTGGTCTTGAAGCATCATAACTTCCATCGCAAAGGGGAAGGCTAAACCCAGCTGGGCAGACAAAGCTAATTGGATGTTTTTCAAGAAGCAGCATCCCAAAATGTTCAAGGGTCAGAGGAGGG
This sequence comes from Dipteris shenzhenensis, assembly GCF_047967505.1. NCBI lineage: Eukaryota > Viridiplantae > Streptophyta > Polypodiopsida > Gleicheniales > Dipteridaceae > Dipteris > Dipteris shenzhenensis. Next base: position 23,316,173 of record NC_141614.1, on the reverse strand, counting down.
CTGCGAGGAGATGGTTGGACTCTGTAGCTACCTCGCATTTTAGTGCAGGCGGATAGTTGGCATTCAAGGCAACCGTGGTAAGTCTACTTCTTCTGATTTAATGTATTGTTCTATTTGTTTTACTACATATTGCATGTACTTTATCTAACGCTTGTAAATTGGACCCATAGCAAGCTGCGATGGGTCGCCTTCCTTTAGACACAGACATGAGACGCGCATTTTACGTAGGAACAAAGCTATGGTTTATTGAGTAGGAGGCATTGGGAGTAACGGTCGATTGGGCTGAGGTAGCTGCTCACATGGTATAAGTCTACTCCTACTTGTAATCTCACTTTTTAAACTGTTTTATTCTTTAAGTTCCAATCTAATTTCCAATTAATATGGTTTCACTCTTAGAATCAAAGCTCGAACATCCCATCAGCGGAGGTGAGCAGTGATGATGAGGGATTAGGCTTACATGGCTTTGACGAGGGCCAAGGATCTAGCCAGCAAGATGAGGACAAGGATGATGATGACAATTCAGATGAGCAGCAGTAGTAGTAGTATTAGTAATAGTTTGCATATACTTAGCCATGTATATGCTTTTGTATATCGGCTCGTTTGAAAGATTTTGTATCACCCTTTTGGAAAGGGTAATTTTGTAACAAACAATGTTGTATATCTTCAACATGTATATGCTTCTGTCACTCGGTTCATTTGAGCGATTTTGTATCACCCTTTCCACAAGGGAAATTTTGTAATCAAAAACATTCTTTTGTAATTACTAAATAAAAAACATTAGTGGGGTAAAATAGGGCTTATTGTGGCTCTGTTTAGCCCCACTAATGTTTTTTTTAAGATTTTGTTAATCGTCACTATATAGCAACGTTTACCAGTGTCACTAATTAGAGACATTTACAAGTGTTGCTATATAGTGACATTTACTAACATCGCTATATAGCGACCGTTCTTTTTCGATAATTATCGCAACGTAAATAACGACCTTTGTGCCCATTAAAAAAAAACTTTTTAGTGTAAAAAAGGTAAGTATTTTCATCAAAAAAGAACCTATGCCTTGTAATGTCGGGTATTTGTGCATTCGAATAACACACTTCAAAGCGTTTTGATGGTTGTGCATAACACTTGGATAAGAACTGGATTTGTGGCGACTTCAACCATTCAAAGCATATTCAATGGGAATTATACTTTGCATGTGTCTCAATGTAGGTGTTATTAGCACGTGTGAAAAGTAGCAAGTCCATCGGGTATATTCACATTCGAATGACAGACCTGAGAGCCTGTTTTTTGATAGTTGCGTGTAAGACTTGGTGAAAAATAGGGTTTAATGCGACTTTGACCATATAAACCATATCCTATGGGAACTATACTTCCCATGTGACTCAACATAGGTGCAATTAATGTAACTACAAAGTATCATGCCTATCAGACATGTATGCATTTGAATAACACACCTCAGAGTGTGTTTTTTGATGGTTCTGTATGACACTTGGCAAAATACATGCTTTGGTACGACTTGGACAATGCAAAACATGTCTAATGGACATGATATTTTGCATATACTACAACATAGGTGGGATTGATGTGTGTGCAAAGTATCATGCCCATTGGATATGTACACATTCGAACAACACACCTCGAAGCGTGTCTTTTGATGGTAGATGGTTGTGCATGAGACTTAGTAAAAGACGTGGTGTAATGTGACTTCGACCATGCAAACCATATCAAATGGGCACAATATTTTTGCACACATATCAATCCCATCTACCTTGATAGACTTGCAAAGTATTGTGCCCATCGGACAGGTGCACATTCAAATAATATACCTCCGAGCATGTCTTTTTAACGGTTGTGCATGACACTTGGTGAAAAACACGCTTTAATGCTCAGGGGGGTCACTCATCTTATGTACCACTATCACGTGATTTCAAAAGAAGTTTATTTTTTATTTCTAAGTTCTATTAAAAGTAATTTACATAAGGGGTATTTAAAATAATTTTGAAAAAGAATTACAGATTTATATAGAAAAAGGGTAACATTTATTATGTTTTTTTTACATATAGGGTATTTTACAAATAGGCCTTGAACGCACATGATATAGAGGGTTTATACATAATCCCCTCCCAAAAAAACTTTCATACGACTTTGACCATGAAAACCATATCCGATGGACATAATACTTTGCGCCTGCCTTGATCTAGGCAAGGTTGATGTGTATGCAAAGTATCGTGTTTGAATAATGGAACCCGGAGCGTGTTTTTTGACCATTGTGCATGAGACTTGGTGAAAAACATGGTCTAGTACGATTTTCACCTTGCAAGCCATATCCAATGGCAATGATACTTTTCATGTGCCTCACGATAGGTGATATTGATCTGCATACAAATTATCATGGCCATCGGATATGTGCGCATTTGAATAACACAAATCGGATGGTGTGTTTTGACCATTGTGCATGAGACTTTGTGAAACACTTGGTCTAATGTGAGTTCAACTATGCACACAATATTTGATGGCAATGATAATTTGCACACACCTCAAAATAGGTGGCATTGATGTGAGTGCAAAGTATCATGGCCATCAAAAGAAAAAGACTAACTATAATCCAACTCCGGGAACGGATTTATTTATTGTTTTGTTTGGAAAAAGCAAATTTAAAAATATGGTCACGATAGCACAAAGGTAGGAAAAAAATGGAATGGATGCAAGAGGAATTAAAGGAAAGGGGAAAGGTAAGGGATGAGAGAGAGGGGAGGGGGGGAATGGAGGGAAGGGGAAAGGTAAGGGACAAGAGAGAGGGGAGAGGGAGAGGGGGGGGGGGAGGGGGAGGTGGGGGGAGAGGGGGGGAAGAGGGAGAGAAGGAAAGTTTGAATTCTAGGAAAGGGAAGGGAGGGGAGGAAATTCGAATTCTAGGGTGGTAAAGGGAGACAAAAAAAAGAGGGAAATTTGAATTTTTAAGGGTTTGGTGGCTTACATGTTGACCTCCCACCATAACCTAAGGGAGGCTAGTCTCCTTCCCCTCCTTCTTCACTTCCTCCACTCTCCCTTTTCTTTTCCCTTCCTCTCCCCTCTACCCTCTCCTCTCCTGAACTCTTCGCTTTTCCCTTCCCCTCCCCTCTCCCTCTCTATTCCCTCTTCTTTCTCTCCCCTCTCTGTCTCTCTTCTTCTCTCTTCTCACTTCCTTGTCCCTCGCATTCTCTTTCATTTTGCTCCCCCTTTTCCTCCTAAACACAAAATTGCATGGCCGTAGACATGCATGTATGCCTCTGGAAAAGTATAAACAAAAAATGGGGGGAAGAGGGGAGTGTGTGGCCATGGCCATGGCCATGCCCCCTCCCCTCTCCCCTCCCCCCCTACCTCTCACTGTCCCTCCCCCCCTCCCCCGGCAGCCCTCCCCTCTCCCCTTTCTCCCCCTCTTGTAACCATGGCCATGCCCCCCTCCTTCCCCCCCCCCCCCCCCCTTCTCCTCCCCTCCTCCCTCCCCCTTCCCTCCCCTTACCCTCTCCTCCCCATTCCTGTTCCCCTCTCTTCCTCACCCCTCCCCTCCCCTCCCCTTCCCATCCTCCCCTACCACTCTTCTCCCCTTCCCCCTTTCTCAACCTTCCCCTCTCTTCCTCACCCCTCCCCTTCCCCCTTCCTCACCCTCCCCTTGCCTTCTTTCCTCCTTCCCTCCCCTTCTTTCCCCCCTTTGGTTTGCTTTATCTCTCTCTCTCTCTCCCTCCCTCCCTCCCCTTCCCTTCCCCCTTTGCTTCCCTTCCCTTCCCCTTAGCTCCCCTTCCCTTTCCCCTTCCTTTACCTCTCTCTATTACCCCCTCCTTTTATCTCTCTTTCCCCCTCCCTCCCCTTCGTCAATAGCGGTAGCATGAATCCAACACTGACACGAATGAACCAAAAGCCCTCAGGGCATGTCCATGCCATGTGGGCAAGTGCAATGCACTTGTCCTACCATATGTACCAATGGCCTTCCATCAATATGCCATGTGGGCAAGTGCCGCACACCCATCCCTCCATATGTACCAATGTCCTTCCATCGATGAACCAAAGGCATGTTCGTGACATGCATTCATGTGCAATGGCTTGTGATGCCATATCTTCTAGATTTTAGAGTTTTGATACTCTCAAAAGGTGTTTATCAATACCGTTATGAAATCTTGAAGATTTTAGATAACTCTTATGGGTAAATTAATATCATGGATGGGCCACACACACACACACACACATATAGATCTATATGCATTAAAATTTTTTTAGGTCATTTAAATTGTTAATAAGTTTTTAAAAAGTTAAGATCTAAAAGGAAATTTCTTTAAAATAAAAATGTATCCTAGAGTAAGATGCGAATGAAATTTCCTATTTTTTCATTTTTAGTGCACAAGGATTATGTAAGTAAATAAACTTTTTATGTGCAAAAGGATTATGTGAGTAAATAATATTTTTATGTGGAAAGGATAGTGCCATAAAATAAACTTTTGATTGGGAAGGGAATGTTTCAAAATGTAAACTCTTCATTTGAGAAGGAATTTTAGGATTAGTCCAAAGGTAGACATTGGAGTCCAAAATTAATGAAATGTGTGTTTACCTTTGTTTCCATTCTATCATTAGGTTCTCTATCTCCATAAAAAAATCATTCATGTCTCCCTTGTCACATGTTTTCAATTTGTAGGTCGTAGTCTCTTTACTTACCTTTGCCCCCAATTCCCACTTACTTAGTATCCCATGCATTTCTTTATGTTCACTTAAATCTACTGTCTCATACCTAAATGTGATTCTCTCCCTATTGCAAAAAATGTTAACATCTCTTGACAAATTAAGCCCCCAAATATCATAATTTTGTCCCTACTCCAAATGCATTGCATACTTACATTCTTCATTCTAGCGTACTCATGGACTAGCCATTCATCCTATGTATGCTTTGTGGTCTCAAACAAGCATCCCAAATCCATTTCTCCCCCATCCCCACTTCTCTCTCTCTCTCTCTCTCTCTCTCTCTCTCTAATCTACACACAAATGGATCACATTACACTTCTACTCAACCTTTTATAAATTCTCATGGTAAAGGAAACTCTTGATTTGAAAATCTCTATTCACATTCTTCTAATAATAATTTTCACTCTTTGTGATGCAACAAACCCTTTTTCTTGAAGACTTTATTAATAATCTACCATCACAAAGGTGGCAATTGATCTCGAGACTCTAGCCATGATGGGATCCTTGATTTATGGCCACATCATACTTTGTGAATAATTGGGACACAATGGAATTTTAAGGGATTTAAATTGGTTCATATGAAATGATGATTTAAATCGATTTGTAAACGTTGAAAAACGTCAATAAATCAAGGGAATTGTTCCCTTAGTGATTGGAGGATTGGTCAACACTTATCAAAACATGATTTTCTTACTACCATTAGTAAATATTACTTGTATGAGAGTACACCATGATAAACAAATTGAGATATTAAGTGCTATGTTCTTAGTCAACTAGTTTGTGAATAAAAGTAGGTTCTTTTAGTGATTTAAATCAATTGTACTTAAAACGGATTTTTGTAACAAAAAAGGTTTCACAAAAATCATTAGGGGCACTAAATTTTGGCAATATTTATGATTGCACATTCTCAAATTGTCATATAGTGAGCTTATAGAAGCAGAAGTTTTCGAGAGATTTAAATTATTGTAATTTATTTTTAAAAAACTAAAGGATAAAAATTGATCAAATGATATTCAAAAAGAGCACCTATAGTTAGTACCCTTACGTTAAGCAAGATATCACATATATTGTAGGCTACAATTTAACCATGTGGAAATGTGTAGTGAAAAAAAGGTAAAGGATACTATTGAGTGCCCATGGCATGGTAGATACTAGTTAAAATCCTACTATCTCATCCAAGTTTTGTAATGCATCATTCCAGAGGTATGAGAGGTATGTTCTTAACTAAGGCTCAAAGGAGTCTCAGAACTTCAATGTTTGTAAAATGGTACAATTTTATTTTCTTAATTCTTTTCTTAGAGCTATCTTCTATTATTTGTGTTATATTTCTTAGATTTGAAAATGTGTATAAATAAATAATAGATATTGTTAAACAAAAGGAGAATAGCAAAGAGAGAGAGGACATGAGTTGCTCTTGATGGTAGTGAGTAGTATTGATAGTTCATATGTATAAACAGATGAGAGCTAGGTTGAGTTAGGGCTAGCTACATATAGCCCTAACAACTAGGGTTTTTCTTTGGTGCATGAAAAAGTACCTTTGGGTGTATAAGGGAAAAACCCGAGCTATCTATGTGACATATATACAAAGATGGACATAAGGCATAAGTTAAAAATTGTATGTGTTTAGTGTTGCATAGTATATACAATGGTATTTGTGAATAATTTTAAAATTAGTATCTAAAATATGTACACAATTATTATGGAGTTGTGGTAAGAATCACAGTAAATTCACAAAATTAGCAACCATTGATAGGGTCAATGTTTGCTTGGGTGTAGCTAGTTGTGGTTCGGTTCAAGGCTTTTTTGGTACATATGTATCTTGCTTGACCCACAACTTATGTATTGCTCAACCAAATTTGGAAAACTTGGTCTTCAAGTTGTAGTACATATTCCAAACTTTAACATCAGAACAAAAAAATATGGAATAAATATTTGGAACAAGACCATTAAAGCATTACAAGTGCTATATTGAGTGTGAAGCATGCATTTTGAAGAGTATAGGATATAAAAATTTATTCAAAAACTCCAAATTTTCTTCTTCTCATACATGCGACCAAGTAATCATTCAAAGTACACCAGTGAGCTTCACCTCAACCAAAGCACACACATAATTGATAACATTAAATGTGGTTTAAGAGGCTTCCAGTGTTGTGCTAAAATTATGCACACCCATTTGAGGGAACACTCTATAACTTCTTCTTGATTTGATAAAAACAAAAACCAATTGAAAAAATATAAGCCAAACAAGTGGGATTGTTGCATGGTGGTCTTAAAACACTAATAGTTGGTAATATTGGTATCTAGATTCACCCTAGAATAGAAGAACTTAAAAATGTGCGATTTGTTCATATATAAAGATGTTTTAATAAATTTAACACTATGTACAATTTTGTATCAGTTCTTTTCCATGCAATTCCTTGCTATATGGCTCATAAGAATGTCAAAGGTCATTCAATTTCATAATATATAGCATCAAAGCCGATAGCATGCACAACAACACAATGCATCCATACACACATTTTCAGACGTGTTTATTGAAATTTAAAAAAAAGTGACGGGCGCATCTGTTAGCACATCTATTAATGCATCTATAGACCCACATCTATAGGCATGTCTATATAGTAGAGAGACATGTATGTGTATAGATGTGATAATAGATGCTATGCAAAATTTTGAAAAAAGAACAAAAAGACGCGCTTATAGATGCTCTATAATTTTTATTAAAAAAACAGAATGCTGTGTGATTGAACAAAATGTTGTGTTTGCTATGTGGTTGCAAGAATCCCAATTCTACAATGTGCAATGCAATTATTATAGCCAATAACATTTTAATCTGCATGATTCCATGCACGTCTATAGCCGATGACTACAATTCCGAATAAAACATTACAACTCCAAAACACAGAGCATTCATTGATAAAACATTGCACAAGGAAATTGAATGCCAAAATAAAAAGAGGAGTGTATATTAATTCATAGCCCAAAAAGTGCTTGTATATACATATAGCATGAAGCCAAGCCACCTATGGATTTAAGTTTAAAAAATAAGAGGAGTGTATATCAATTCATAGCCCAAAAAATGCTTGTATATACACAATAGCATGAAGCCAAGCCACCTGTGGCTTCAAGTACAAAAGAGAATAGGTAGCACTACTTCTATGACTAATCGGAGGCATCCTCATCCTCTCTCCCATCATCAGAGCCTTCTTCATTGCCTTCTTCCTCCTCAGTATCCTCATCTTCTTCCTCCTCAATATCCCCAGGAGCCTATAAATGAGGGACAACATGTCTCGATGTATAAAAAAATAAATCTTTATTTAAAGCATTGAAATTTTTTATGTACTTTTAAATACCTGCAAGGGCACTCCAGTAGCCCAGATATACTGCTCCTTAGTAATCCACCCCTCGAAGTATGTCACCAATGTCCATGATGGTAGGCTGTCTCGGCAAGAGTAGGGTATCTACGCACGATATCAAGCTACAAGATGACACAATTTAGAGAAAATATATTTCAATTGGACTTATACCATGCAAGGAACCACCTCAGTCCAATTGATATTGCTCCTAGAACCTCCTACTCAATAAACCACGGCTTTGCTTCTATGAGGAATGCGCGTCTCATCTCTTTGTCTGTGGTAAGGTGACCCATCGCATCTTGATGTGGGCCCAATTTATGAGAGTTAGATAAGTGCATGAAATATGTGATAAAACAAATAGAATAATAAATTAAATGAGAAGCAGACTTACCACCCATGCCTCGAACGCCAACCCTCCGGCTGCACCAAAGCGAAGTACGTATGAAGTCTAGCCATCTTCTCGCAGCCCTCCTCTGACTCTCAAACTTTTTAGGATGGTCCTTGTACTCCTTCTTGAAAAACTTCTAGTCAGCTTTGTCTCCCTAGCTGGGTTTAGCCTTCCCCTTTGCGATGGAAGTACGCAAGGTTGACCTACGATGCTTCAAGACCCCACCCATGCGCTCTTTCATTTAAGAGTTACCGAACTCCTGATTTGGGGGGTTAGGTAATTGTCTTTTCAATTCATCAATGATTGCATTCTTCTTTTCATCATCCTTGTACTGCCAGTCAGTAGCTATACCGCTCTTGAAGTGGTGGCTCATCAACCGCCTCATGGTGGCCAGCACTTCCGAGCCCTTTTTATTTTCTATTATCTCTCCATCCCTAGTGATTTCATAGCACAGGTCCTTGGGCAAGAAAGGAGGAGTCATGGGAGTGGCAGAGCTAGACTGAGGGGTGTTGCTGCGAGTGCTTACAGAGCAAGGAGTAGTAGAGGGAGTGGGAGAGGGCCAGGGACCTGATTGGTATTGGATCTCATGACCAAGTGGAGACCTGTAGGGATGTGAATGTGTTGACTCATCTACATCTCTTGAGTCAATACAGCAGCCTCGACCCTTCCTACTCTTCCTTCCCTTATGATGGGTACGCCAAGGTGATGACCCCTCGATTGAAGGGGCTAGGGGGGATGGTTGTCGAGTAGGTCCAACCGTCGGTAGGAGAGGGAAGAGTTGAGGTCCTCTGGGATAGTAGAGAGAAGAATATCGTTGCCTCTGCATCGCTCATCTGTGCGACAAACTTGTCGGGGCTCTTGGTGATGCCATGGGCTACTAGCAAAGGAGTTCCCCGAGGGGTAGTCATAGTGCTAGGTCCAAGAGGAGTCGGTAGGCCGGCCCTAAGGAGTCACCTGAATGGAATCAAAGTCCTCTAGAGAGTAGAGATCGTGATGTCTCCTCCTACAAGGGTTTTCATACTCATCGGATGTGTGATGTGATCCCATGCCTAAATTTGGGGGATTGGACAAACATAGACAAAGATTTAAAAAAAACACAAGAGCAGGTAAGAAGTAGAAAGACAATTAATTACTTAAGACAATTATGAAATTAAAACTCAAGAAATTATGAAAAGACAATTAATCACTTGTGAAAATTATGAAATGACATCAATGTAGAAAGGATAAATATAAAAGGACAATTATTTACTTAGGACAATTATGAAAAGCCAGTTTTGAAATGATAAATATTTATGAAAGGCAAGTGGAATTCAAGAAGGTTTTCACATATAAAAAATATCACCAAAAATACAAGAAGGTTCTCATGTACAAAAAGAGAGCGCAAAATATGTCTCCAAAAGTATGCTTAAGAAAAATTTGTATCCAAAAGAGACATTCTCCGAAAATTGTAAAATAGTGGAGGAGGTCTACTGCTCTGCATTACTTCGAGGTGCTAGGCGGGTCACTGGGGACCTCATCCTCCACTCATCCTCCACTTCTTCTAATATGTGGTCATGCTTCTTAGGGATTATGTATTCCCAATCCATGAAGGCCTCCACACAATCCATTATGTCCTTTATACAATCATATATTGTGCTCCAATAGTCATGGTCATCTCTCCAAAACCTATAGAGATCCTGTAGGTTTTGTCGTGCATTCCTTAGTCACCCTTGCTCCACTACCCTTTGTCTTGGATCCCACCCATGTGCATGCACCTAAACATTGTACTTCACCTAGTCGCTATCTTGCGCAATCTTTTCTTTTACATGAGCTAGCAGAAAAGCAATGTCTATAATCCGTGCAACCTGGGGAACCAGGTTGGGGTTTACGGAGGACACCCGTGGGTGAGGGGGTGGTTGTTCCATTTAGAATCTGTTTGAAAAAAAAAAGAACCAAATATGGTTAAGGAGCAAAAGAAAAAATAATGGAATACGACTATGGAGAAGGAAATAAGCATAAGCATAAGAAGAGGGGAAAATAAAAAAAGAGTGGAAAAAAGAGAGGGGAAAAGAAGAAAAATAGACAAAGAGAGGGGAAAAGAAAAGGAAAAAGAAGAGAAGGAAGCAATTGAAAGAGACGAAGAGAGAAGAGAGGATGAAAGAGTAGTAGGAAAAGAGGGGAAGACAGAAACCATATGCTTGTGCTTATATATGGGCATATTAGCATATGCTCATGCATGGAAAGGGAAGAAAAAAGAGAGGGGAAAAGAAGAAAAGTATAAGCATATGAGCATAAGCATAGGTAAATGCAAGAGAAGGAAAAGAGGAGAAAAAAGAGCAAATGCATATGCATATGAAAAGAGAGAAAAAGAAAGGGAAGAGAGGGGAAAAGAGAGGGAAAAAGAAGAGAAAGGATGTTCTTATGCTTATGCATGAGCATACAAGCATATGCTCATGTATGAGCATAAGCATACAAGCATATGCTCATGCATCTACTTTAGCATATGAGCATAAGCATATGCAAGAGCATATGCTTATGAAAAGAGAGAAAAGAGGATGAAAGAGGGGAAGAGAAGACGGGAAAAGAAGAAAAGAGAGGAAAGAGAGAAGAGAGGATGAAAGAGTAGAAGGAAAAGAGAGGAAGAGATGAAAGAGAGGGAAAAAGAAGAGAAAGCAAACGGATATGCTTATGAAAAGAGAGAAGGAAGAGGGGAAAAGACAAGGAAAAAAGAGAGGGGAAAAGAAGAAAAGAGATGGGAAAAAGAGAAAAAGAGATAAAACATATGCTTATGCTTATGCATGAGCATATGAGCATATATTCATGCATAAGCATAAGCATAGGCAAATGCATATGCTTATGAAAAGAGAGAAAAGAGGATGAAAGAGAGGAAATAAGAGAGGGGAAAAGAAAAGAAGGAAGAGGAAGGAAAAAAGAGAGGGGAAATGAAGAAAAATAGAAGGAAAAAAGAGGGGAAATGAAGAAAAGAGAGGAAAAGAGAGAGGAATAAGAAAAAAAAAGAGAAAAAGAGAGAAAGCATATGCTTATGCTTATGCATGAGCATATGCTCATGCATAAGCATAAGCATAGGCAAATGCATACGCTTATCAAAAGAGAGAAAAGAGAATGAGGATGACAGAGAACAAAAGAGAAGAAAAAAGAAAGGGGAAAAGAAGAAAAGAGAGGAGAAAAGAGAGAAGAGAGGATGAAAGAGTTGTGACGCTCCAATTTTGTATATGAAATATTTTGGAATATATATCACAGATATTGTTCAGAAAGGATGCTTTTGATGTTTTGAAGGTTTTGGGAAAGTTTGGTGTTGGTCAAAAAATTTTGGTTTTTGTCCATTATGGTGTCGGCTGGATTTTGCGGCTTGATTTTGAGTTGGTTAGAGAAATAATTTGAAGAAACTCTGTATGAGAAAGTTTTAGATCTTGTTGAGTAGAAAAACTTTGTCCTAGTGAAAAATTTGTGGTTCACTCATTTGCATGCCTGTATGGAGGTCAAAAGTTGCTAACAAAGTGGTTTTGAGCTAAAAGTGCATCTAGATTTCCGTGTCAAGAATTGCAGGCATTAGATGGAGGTCGAGATGGAAGAGTTGGCCATGAAAGGTCAAATGCAAAGGGAAAGAAGAGGGTCTGATCTTCGAGATGAGCTATTGAGCTTGTCCATTGGATCTACGAGGTAGGCGTGGTGATGCTCTAAACAGGGCCGTTTTCATGCCTTTAAAATTTTTTTTTTTTTAAAGAAAAGAAAAGAGAGACATCGAGATTCCGTACGCGTTTGCTATCAAAAGCACACGCTAAAAGATGGTGAAAAGCACACGCACGCTTTTCGAGAAAAGCTATTTTTGGCCGATTTTGGAGGCTTTTGGCCACTTTCTGGAAGTCGTGAAAGCCTATAAAAGAAGAGATCGTGAGAAGGAGAACACACAATCCAACGCACACATATCGAGGCTGTACGAAAGAGAAGAGAAGGCATGCATCTCGAGGTCACGCGAGAGAAGAGAAGGCACGCATATCGAGGCACTGCAAAAGTGAATAGCACACGCGAATCAAGGCAGCACAAAGAAGAAGATAAGATCAAGATATTTTGAGAGTGAGAGTGAGAGTGTGATTGAGATTTGATCATTTGATCATCTGATTTGAACATCTTCATGCGAGTGAGAGTGAGAGTGAGAGTGAGATAGCTCGAGGGTGGACGGGTGGTATCGAGCTCCTTCACGAAGTGATTCTTCTCCAAAATTATTTTAAAGACTTATCAGTTTGATTCATACTGGAATCTCTCTTCTTGTTCATTCGTGATTATTATCTTGCTACAATTTTGATCGTGATTGTGATAGAACGGTGCGTGACAAGAGTAGAAGAAAAGAGAGGAGAAAAGAGAAGGAAAAGAGAGAAAAAAGAGAGGGACAATAGAGAAGAGAGAAAGCATAAGCATATAAGCATATAAGCATAAGCATATGAGCATAAACATAGGCAAATGCATATGCTTATGAAAATAAGAGAAAAGAGGATGAAAGAGAGGAAATAAGAGAGGGGAAAAGAAGACAAGGAAGAGAAAGAAAGAGGAAAAAAGATAAGGAAAAAAGAGAGGGGAAAAGAAGAAAAGAGAGAAAAAAAGAGATGCTTTTTTCTTCTCTCTTCCTCTCTTTCATACTCTTCCTCTTTTCTTCTCTCTTTTCGTAGGCGAATGCATACGCTTACGAAAAGAGAGAAAAGAGGAAGAGTATGAAAGAGAGGAAGAGAGAAGAAAAAAGAGAGGGGAAAAGAAGAAAAGAGAGGAGAAAAGAGAGAAGAGAGGATGAAAGAGTGGAAGGAAAAGAGAGAAGAAAAGAGAAGGAAAGGAAAGAAAAAAGAGAGGGAGAAAAGAGAAGAGAGAAAGCATAAGCAAATAAGCATATAAGCATAAGCATTCGCAAAAGAGAGGAAAAGAAAGGGGAAGAAGAAGAGGAAATAACAGAGGGAGGGAAAGAGGGGGGAAAGAGTGAGAAAAGAGGAAAAGACGAGAAGAAGAGGGAATAAGAGAAGAGAGGGGAAGAGAGGGTTCCTACACCCTTCACTATAGCTAGCACTTAATGTGCTAGCTGTAGGTCAATGCAAATAATGGAAATCAAAGGAAAAGTCCCGCTCGGTGTTTCATGGACTGGCCCTACAAAAGAGAGGAAACATACCATTTTTCAGATAACTAGTTGGAGGAAGGAGGCGTTTGGAGAAGAAACTTTCCAAAGGGATTGGATTGAGGGGACAAGCATAAGCGGACAAACAAGAAGAAAGCATGAAAGAAAGGGAAAGAGGAGGAAGAGAAATACAAAGAAGAGAAGAGGTGAGTCTTCTTTCTTTTACCAAATATCGTTTTTTGTCAACCTCTGAAAATCAAGCCTGAAAATTAGCACATAGGCTTAACAAAGCAAGGAGAAACATGCTTCAACACTCACAAAACAAAATCTCACAAAAAATGAACCTACATTGATTAAAGAGACACACCTTCTTGAAAAAATTCCTTTCACACAAGCAAAGAAGAAGGGTGGAGAGGGAGCACAAGTGGGCTAGGTAGGGGTGAGGAGTATGGGGAAGAGAGAGGAGAAAAGAGAGGTCGCTGAATATAAAGTGGGAGGAGATATTTTTTTATTTTTTGCAATAGAGTTATGAAAGACGACGTCGTGCAAGGTTTTGGGTTTTAGCCCCAGGCGTTGCTATATAGCGACTCTTAATATGTAAAAGCATCTCTTTATAGCAACAGAACAGGGCAAAGCGTCACTATCTAGTGATAGTTCAAGGCACATAATCTAAGGAGAGAGAAAAGGAGCTCATGGGTTGCTATTTTTTGGATCTTAATGGATTTCCTTGCAGCTCATGTTGTGATTTTGGAGGTGTGTAGTTGGAAGGGACGAGTGGAAGATTGTCAGATGATGAGCCAATGCCCAGGAGCATAGAGTGGCTTATGGAGAGGTTGTATTGTCATTGCACTCATTGTAAGCGAGAAGTACATCATTGACGACATATTGTCATGTGCCACTTGCAGATGTATGGGGAGGAACCAGTACCCACCATTAGTGATGCACGTGGTGATGGATCATCGGCAAGTCAATGCTATTTGAGTTCATGATTAATATTGCATGCGTACACGACACAAAACCTTGAGACAAGATCTTATAGTTACACAAAACCTTGAGATAGGATAAGAAGGGTGGTGGGGGTGCGCATATACCTTCACACTTTGAGCAGGACTATAGTCTCCTTGAAGTTCGAGATGATGACGAGGATATGGTGGACATGATAGAAAATAGGGCACTATATCACATGTACACGTGATGTACGAGTATGAGGTCAATATGCGAGAGTTGCAATCAACACGGTTGTACAAGGGTGCTAGGATGTCTAAACTATGGGCTTGTCTCTCAATCTTGAATCTGCAAGAAAACTATACGTGGTTGGTACAAGTATCTTAGCCTTAATGAGGTTAGCTCCCGCATTAATTTGTCACATTACTTGGATATTGTCTGTTTTGAGAATCATCATGTATGTTTGAGAATCATCATTATTTGAAGCCTATGCATTTTTGAATTGCGATAGGTTGCTCCAGAAGATGTTCTTGCACCAAATACCATGCCCGCGTCAAGAGATGAAGCGTAGAAGATGCTAACAACCATGGGTATGGATTATGATACCATCCATGCTTGCCGTAATGATTGTATTCTCTTTCGTTGTGAGCATCGAGATTTGGCTAGTTGTCTGGAGTGTGGGGAACAATGATATAGACATGACTTGCAGGTTGAGCAGATCCCGATAAAGGTCTTGAGACACTTTCCCGGCATTGCTAGAACATAGCACATGTTTTGATGCAAATCCATAGCAGAGTTGATGACTTGGCATGCATCTCATCGGTCTACTAATGACACATTGAGGATTCCCGCCGATTGTGTAGCTTGGAAGCACATAGGCAATCATTGGTTGGACTTTGCGAGGGAGCCACACAACTTACATGTTGGGCTCACCATGGACGGCGTGAACCCTTTCAAGTTATGCTCGACATCTTGGTCGACATGGCCCAAAGTCTTGGTGAATTACAATATCCCACCATGGCTAACAATAAAGAAGGGACACCGCATGCTTGCACTGCTTGTGCTAGGGAAGTACAAGGCAAAAAATATGGACGTGTACATGGCATCTTTGATAGAGGAGTTATAGATCTTATGGAGAGGAGTGCGAGTCTTTGATATTTCTAGAGCTCCTAGACATACCAGTGAGATTTTGGTCAAGGGAATCTTGATGTCGACCATGCATGACTACCCAGGATATGGGAGTGTGCAGGTACATGGTTGTGTCTTTACATGTATAATATAAGATTATGCTTTTATGACTCTCTTTTGCGTGCATGTCTGATACTAACACATTCATGCACGCGTGCAGGACTTGTTACAAGTGGATATCATGGTTGTCATGTTTGTGGACCGGGTTTAAAACCGCTTGCATGATACTCAAAACATATGAGGAAAAATGTTTATGAAGGTCATGCTTGATACCTTCCACTAGACCATCTCGTGCGTGGAGGCTAGCTTGATCCACCACCACCATATTTAAAGGCAAGTGACTGGATTCAGGCTTGGAGGGCGAATGGAGAGGAGCCTCCTCAAGGTATGAAGGGGCTATCCATCTTTCACAAGCTTCCTTATTGGGGTCATTTACAACTCAATCATCTCTTGGATCCCATGCATATCTTCAAGAATGTGGGGGCTACTATTTGGTCACACTCGGTTGGTTCCAAAGACTCGAGAGGAGTGCGAAAAGAGTTGCACTGCTATGAATAGGATGCCTTGTTTGTGGCCCCAAGTACGTGCTTGTAAAGTTGTCCTCCTGAAAGAAACATGGATCGGTCAAGGCGGACATTGCCTCTTTTCAAACATCGACAAGGTACATGCGTTGCTTGAAAGGAGCATTTTCAAAGGACAATAAGCTTAGTGGGCTCAAGTCCCATGATTGGCACAAGGTGTTACAAGTATTCTAAATTAGTGTATCGATAATCGTGATGCGTTAGTGTAATTATGATTATGTTATATTATTGACATGACTTCTTTGTTGCTTGGATAGTTCATCCTCCCAATTACAATGAAAGGGTGCTTACAAGAAGATGTTAGAAATAACACACTATTCAAAATTTTTGGACTTGTGTAAAGTCCAATTTGAGAAATGGACTAAAAAACAGTCCAAATTTTTCTAACATACTAGTAATGTTGTTTTTTGAACTAGATTTGACAACTCCGAACAAAGGATTTGGTGATTAAGTACTAAGAACATCAATGCATAACCAAATCTCTTATAGAGATGGTCTACATAAACATCTTCATAACTTCTTACGAATTGAGCTACTATCACCTAAGAACATCAATAGATGACCAATTCTCTTAGAAAGGTGGTGTAAATAAACACCTTTATGTATAAGTGGTGTGCACACACCTTTATGACCATTTCTTTAAAAAAGGTGGTGTACATAAACCCCTTAGAAAGGTAGTGTACATAGATCCTTTTATGTGTAAGTGGTGTACATATACACCTTACTTGGTATTAAAAAACACCCTCAACTATAAAAATACATTGACATAAAGTTTAAAATACACGATTAAGTATAAAATGGACCTCATAAACAATCTTTATACACAATAATGAGAGTACAGAAATCAAAAAAGTAGTTAACTTTTTATTAGATATTCGCTTTACATAGAAGTTCAAAACTTGTGATTACAAAGCCATTAGCCATCATGTTCCTCAGTACCAATGTCCTCAATGCCAGGCCCTTGACTACCAGGGTCCTAACTAATAGGTTGCTCTAAGACAGTACCAATGTCCTCAATGCACCCTTGGCTACCACGGTCTTGACTAATAGGCTGCTCTAAGATTGGAGTCTCAGTAGCAAGGTCCTTAGTAGTTTGCTCTTCAGTTCCAAGCACCTAACTAATAGGCTGCTCTAAAGTCTCATGTCCAATTTCTTGGTGAGTAGGGTCCTGGCTACTAGGTTCCTGACAAGTCGGTTGCTCTGGAGTCTATAAGGTCATGGTTAAATAACCATCTATGCCTCCTAGTAACTCCTCCCGGTCATGCTTGTTGCCTCATCCATACCTTCTTTGTGTAAGGCTTCCTTGCTTGATCCACTTGCATGTCCTTCACCCAAGATCAAAGGTGCCTTCCTCACTTTTAATTTCAAGGGAAGTGCTTCCACCTCTTTAGTCTTACCTTTTCCTATGACATGTTGTACTACTACTTCTTGCTACCGCGAGCCTTCCTGTATGATGAGTGGAACGTCCTTGAATCTAGTTAACAATTGATCACCCTTATTCTTTGTGTAGATTTTTTCTTGGCGTAAATCATCGGATGCAGGGCTTTCATCCTCATCATCACCTAAGCTAGAATCATCACCCTCAGACTCACTACCCTCGTCTTCAACATTTTCATCACTACCTTCTTCTTTGACATTTTCCTCTTCAAAGAAGGTAGTGCAACTGTAATATGTGTCAAAGAACTTAATCTAATGGGGGTATCAATGACATTTACATTTCTACCTTGCAATTTCTCAGCAGCAAAACCCATTCGATACAATGCTACTTCCCACCCATCATTCAGTAAATTCTTTGTCATCTCTCGTATCACATGAGGATCCATCGGCTTTCTGTAATCCACCATTGCTGCATCAAGTTTAACCTTATTGTCCTCAAAGTAATGAAGCTCGAGAGTCCTTAAAGGAATTTTGATTAGATTTCCACCACCTCCTAGATAAGAAGCACCTCAAGAAAGGCTGCAAGACTTGAATGGCAGTGCCTTCCAAGACACTCATATGATTATGTAGGACTATACCATGGTATACTTTTGAAAGTAAATACCCAAATGCAGATGTCAAACTCGCATACAAGGCATCCCTTTGTGATTCTGTCATGAACAGGACCAACATTTATCTTTTCTTATCTACCATAGGACCTTCTATGATAACCTGCACAAGTTCAAATATCCATGACACTGCAAGGTCTTGCAATTCATCTATGAAAAATACACATGGCTTCTCCCAAGCATGACCGCTCATTGTTATGAAATGCTCTCTATCAATGCCATTGATGTGTGCAAAATTTGTATCATTCTCTGATAGCAAGATATCATAGGAGAAGCTGAATGGAGAACCATCATCTAAACCACCAATTGCTCTACCATGGGTAGTGGACTGCAAGGCCTTTTTCTTGATGTCCATATATTCTGTCTCAACAACCTTTTGCATTTTAGCTCTTAGATCCTTTGTTGGTGTGGCACCTGCATCCATTGAAGCCAACCACTTTCTAGCCCATGTCTTATCAAGGAGTTGACCTAGGCTAAGTGCTTTCTTCTTATCCACATTAATGGACTTGCTAGCTAACTCATCATCAGATTTCAATAAAAACAATAGTGTCGAGAGAGCAGCCTCACTTTGAATCATTCGGGTGACCACTTCATCCAAGTTTCTATGCTTGCTCTTCTTTCCAAAGAAGCAGTCACCGCTTAGGATCTTCTTGCATACTTCTTCTATTATTGCATCTGGAACAAACCTTAATGTTCTCCACCAAACAATAGACATCTGTTTCATTATTTCTTTCCTTTGAGTTGCAATGTGCTCTAGTGCCTCAAAGAATATCTTTCCTGTTTCATATGATTGGCAAACATCCATCATGCTATGAAACACTGAGTCCTTGCAGAAGACAATGCAAGTAACATCCCTGTATCTTGCAACAATAGTGTTCAGATTCTTTGCCTCAACCTTATTACTTGGTATGCCTTGTGTATTTCTTACAACAACTTTCAAGCATCTATAGAACCAGATCCTCTTTGCCATGTACTCAGATGTAGGTCTCCTGCCCTTCATTGTTTGTGCCTTTCCACAGCCCACCCATAACTCCCTTGCCTTTATCAGGATCTCAGAAAGAGAAGAGCCTTTTTTCGACCTAAATGGAGCAGAATTCAGCCTTTCTGCTTCTAGAATGTACTTTGAGTCATTGTTAAATATGCATACATGACAAATGATGCGTTGAAACTTTTCCATCCAATCAATTTATGGCAAGTTTTCTTTTCTTCCCTCATCAAGGGTGATCCTGCAAGCTTCACAAAAGTGTTACCCATCAATGGGGGCTCGGATGCGTCAATTTTATGAGTAAAAACCTATGAGCAGGTTTATCTGAGTGTGTTTTTCAAGAGATTTGAAAAATTGTATTTCTTTAGGAAACATGGTTTTTACACTTTTATTTTCATTAGAACTAGATCCCTTTATCATAAAAATATATAAACTAGTCACTCATTCATTTTTACACAACATAAATTTTCTTATTTATAGACATCTCTTTGTACCCTTGTTATTACCTTAAAAAAGTGTTGAAAAATAATTCCTTTAACAAACATCCCTCATAGCCACTCTCAATGTAATAATACTATACATATATAATTACTTATTAACACATTTATATCATATGGCAATATCTTTCTAGTGTTTTTATAGCATAAATAACAAGATATTTATGGACATGTTTCTAAAGAAGTTTAAATTACTATAAATAAGTATTAACCTGGGCTTATATATCACTCTCATAAAATACATGTAATATTCAATACTATATATGCAAGATTTTTCAGAATATAACTCCATAGATGTGCTCAAATGGGGTGTTCCGATCAATTTGAGTGATTGAATGACTATACTTGGACATTGGATGTGAAAGTTATGTCACTTTTAAAAATGTTGTGCAAAATATTTTCGCCAGCGAAACTACCTTGGAAGATCTACTTCAAAGGGGTTTCGCTGTTGAAACCACCTAAATGGCTTTCTTCAATGATTTTTCTACGAAAAAACCCTTTCATGAAGATAGGTTGAGAGAGGTTTTTCAAGGTCACCCCCTATTAAGTAAAAGTTGTAAGAAGGATCATAAGGGAATTTTCATAGAGAAGTCTACTCTACATGTTGATTTCTTCAAAAGCCATCCCATTATGTTCTCACCATGCCTAAAGATTCACGTAAAGATTTGTGTATAAAATAGGGATTGCTATAATACTTTGCATATTTTTAAGTGAAACTATGTTTTCCATATTTTTGCCATATTTTTGCATAGTTGAAAGCTTTTTTTTTCCTTCGCTCGGACGCTCAGAAGATTTCGCTCGGAAAATGCTCGTCCCCAATGGGCTCAAACGTGCATCTTTCCAAGAATCTATTCTTTGCCAGCATGTATCTCTTCTCGATGTCAGTCCCATATCGGCTTTGGAACAAAGACTCTCCACGAACAAAGTCACTCCTTCTAAAGTTCTCAAAAGCATTAAGAAAGTCCACGCGCTTTTGAAATGTGACATCAGGCAATGTAGGATCATCTTCTTGAAGTCTCTTAAATGCCATAGGAAGAAGAGTGATATTAGTGGCAACTGAAGTTCTTGTTTTCCTCGTATCTTCATACAATTTGTGTCAAATGTCTTATTCAGCTTTCTTTGATTTGTGAACAATGAAGCTCAAGAGAAGCTCAATCAATAAGCATTGTGGCCAAGCTGAATTGTGAAAATCCCCAAATGTACCCCTCATCCTCTAGAGGATGTAAGTCTGCCACACTTATAGAAAAGTCTGCGAGACTTGTATCTTCTTCTTGCGGATCCTCCTGATCATCATTATCCAAATTTTCACCTGGTTTTAAATAACCTGCACTTGAACGATCTGCACGTGGAGTAGGAGTTATTTTTGCTCTCTTTTTGGTAATAGCTGTGGAACTTGAATCCGCTCCACGATCACTCCTTGTTCCTGTAGTTCGAGCAGTCGATGGTGTAGGTATAGTTGGAGATACTGTAGTTACTGCTGCAAATATTGTAGCTACTCTTGCCGGAGATACCGTAGTTATCACCACAGATATTGGCGGTACAACTTGAGGGTTACATGTTATAGATGACGTACTTGCCGCTACTGAGTATACAACACCACCACTTGGAAATGCATCCCACATTTTCTTCAATGCTTCCAAGGCACTAAGTAATTCTTGGGATCCCTCAATTGAATCTGGTAAGGGCTTCAAGAAGTGCTTGTGCGTAACTCGTAACTTGTAGACCACATCATCATTCTTCCCTTTGCACACAACTTCTATCAAGTTATTTTCTTTAATGTTGATGGTTGAGACCATGCCACCATTTCTTACTGCCTCTGGAGAATATTTCACGCTTGACACATTCTTGGCAGTGATCACAAAAAAATACTTTGATTTGCGTTCCATAAAATATCAAGCATGTTCAAGATATTTGCAAGACACCTTGGAACCAAAACTCGAAGCCATAGTTTTCTGCAAAGCAATCAAAAACAAAAAATTAGAATTACAATGATTTTCAAACTCAAAATATTAAAAAAATTGCTAATTAAATATTTAAATATTAAATATTAAAAATTACTTAAATTTTTAAAAGTTTAAATATATTTTTAAAAATATATTTTTATATTTCTAGATACTATGTTTTAATATAATATTTTTCTACATAAATAATTTAATTCAAAATATTTTATAAACATAGATAAAAGAATTTAATTTAATTTTTCTTAAATTCTATTGAATTTTTAAAAATTTTTATTTTATTTATTTAAATTTATTTATTTATATATCTATATATTTAAAATTTAATTTATTTTTTCTTTTAAAAAATTAAAAATTTTTAATTTTTAAAATTTTAAATTTAATTAATTAATTTATTTTTTTAAATTATTTTATTTTATTTATTTATTTAAATTTTATTTTAATTTTTTATATTTTATTTATTTATTTATTTTTCTTTTTATATTTTTTTAAAATTAAATTAATTATTATTTTTTTTTTTTTTTTTTTTGTGGAGACGCGAAGGGCCCCCACTTAAGGAGGTATTTTCATTCTTGATGTAAAATGGTTTAGAACTATTTACAACATACTTTTGTTCTTCCTGAGCATTGTGAGCAGGTGCATACTTATGATTCAATTAATCAAAGCTTTTGTTTTTAAAGATCCATTGGTACATGTACTTAAGCATAATTTCATATATATAATTGATGGCATTTGACACTGTTATGGATAAAATTGTCTAAGGAAAAAGGCATTTATATGTATGTGTGTTTGTATATGTGGCAATAGTATAATAAAATATGGTGTGCATAGGGCCCAAGGTTGAGGTGGCAGGGCATGACCATGTGCCACCCTTCCATATAAGAGGACCCATAAGGTGTGTTGTACATAATCCATAATAGTAATATTATAAAATGCAAGGTGGCATGACTCCTCCATGGGCCACCCCTCCACCTAGGCTGCATTTAGTGAGATATGGCTCAAAGTCCATGGGAGAAGCAATATAAAATAAATGGAAATGGCTATTATATTGAGTTATTCCCTCCATTTGGGTTAGGCCCATGTGGGGGAGGTATAGAAGGACAAAGAGAGCTAGTTAAATAATGGGGAAAGTAGGATGAGGTGGCAAGATTCCTTGTGCCAACCCTCCACTTGTCCTCCTAGAGGTTTGAACATATTATAAAATTGGAAAGAGACCAAGGGAGTATCATAGACTTGAGATATGGGGCTTGATTTATGTGGAAAATTGAGGCAAAGGGTTGTCGCACACAATTGAGAGTGCGTAACCACCTAGCCCACATGGGAGACTTTTCCACACACACCATGCATGTGGGAAGATACATTAATGTGGAGAGCCCCCCTCTTTTGGCTATAAAAGGAAGGGGCTATTCCTTGATGAGACGCTCATTCTTGTAAAGCCACCTAGCTAGTATTTTGATATTTCCCTCTCATCCCTTCTTTCAAATAAAGTATGGTTCTCTTCCCTTGATGTCTACATCTCAACATTCCTCCTCCTATCATGTACATGCTTCTCTTCCCCCTCTCCCTTTCCCCTAGTGTCATAGTCTCCCTTTTCCTTCCCTCCACTTCTAATTCCTTGCTCACCCCTATGACATCCCTTCGCCCTCATGATTTCCTTTTCTCTATGGCCTTTGAGCGTCGCCATACTTAGCCTCTAGCCTCTGATCTCGATAACTTTTCCGGCTAAAAGTTTTGGTGTGGCTGCTGGGATACGAATCTCCACGGCTAGTGGCGAATCTTCTACTCACAGTTTTCTGCGCGACAGTTCACTGAACTGCTGCGATTTCTGTTGGCGGACTGTTTTCTGCGCTCACCTGCGCGACAATTCACTGGACTGCTGCGATTTCTGTTGGCGGACTGTTTTCTGCGCTCACCTGCGCGACAGTTCTCTGGACTGCTGCGATTTCTGTTGGCGGACTGTTTTTTCTGCGCGACAGTTCTCTGGACTGCTGCGGCTTCTGGCCGCGGACTGTCTTCTGAGCCTCTGCAAAAGAGTAACAGCAAATCCCGCGCCCCCCCCTCCCTCCTCTTCTTCTTCTTCTCTTTCTCTTTCTCTTCTCCTTCTCCTCTCCTCTCCTCTCTTTTTATTAAAGAGTAGGATTGAAACCCAAGACCTCCCCCTTCACAAAAGAAAGTCTTATCATTGGGCCAACAAGTTAGAAGTGGTACAAATGTAATGATTTTTGTTCATATATTGAAATCGCGGGAACTGTAACTCTCTAACCGTAGGGAGTTTGCTCTTGCTGTAAAAAGCAAAAATACTTCATTTTACGTGCTCTATCCACATCTCTTGCTAGATCACCAATTCAGAACTTCTCCAAGCTCACTTCACGGACGCACGCCACACGAGAAGGGTAGACATTTATGTCACTTCTCGATGCGTTTAAGGAATTGGTGCCTGTTCCTCCGCACCTTACGGCTACCAATCGAGATGTCTTCCTTGATCTTCATGTCGACCTTCAACGGCTGATTGTCCAGTGCATCATTGATGGAGATGACGGGTGGAATGATACACCATGGATGATTCATGGTGAAGAACTACTGATACGCTGGGAGGATTTTGACTTTGCTTCTACTCATTGTGCGGTGATCGAATTACTTGCTGCTTCAGAGGTGATTAAAACGGTGTCCTTCATCGAAGGGTGGGATGCTCCCCAAGCTTGGGGGGAGATTTGGAACATCTGCCTGTTGATTCCTGTGGAAAAGCTCGTCCTGAATGGTTTATTCACAATCTCATTACAAAGGTTTCTAGGCCTCAGCTATGGTTGGTAATGTTTCGACCAAGGAATCCATTTGTACCTAATCAGCCTTTTGTGCCTCATTTTGAGCTTCAAATTGTAATTCTTTTTGGTCTTAAGATAAACTATCAACAAAGGATTGCAAGTTTATTTGGTGCTGAACGTTTGGCTCAAGTGTTGAATTCTCCCCACCCTCTCCTCCTACCTATCTTGGACTACCGAGAAACTTGGGATGTCCAAATTTTAGTCTTGGTGTGATGAAATCTTGGATTCTTCAATTTGATGGAGCTTACAAACCTTCGACCAAGGCGGCTGGCGTAGGTGTGAAGCTCACTTCACCAGGGGGTGAGGAGTATTGTTACAGCAAGTCTTCATCCACAAATACTTGCAATCAAGCTGAGTACTCGGCGCTCATTTTTGGGCTACAAAAGGCACAAGAACATCATGCCAAGCAATTGGAGGTGCAAGGAGATTCTCAACTAGTGTGTGAACAAGTTAGTGGAAGGTGGAAGGTGTGGAGCAAAGGCTTAGTTCCATGACATCAACAAGCCTTAGAGCTTTGCAACCAATTTGAAGAGGTAAAAATTCAGCATATCCCTCGAGCTCGAAATCTTGTTGCTGATTTCTTGGCACGTGAAGCTTGTACTTCAATCACGCATGACGCGAGTGGAAGCGCCACCGCAACAAAGCTGCAAGCCACGAAGGAGGGTGATCATTTGTAAGGAATGCAAATGTTGTGGTCATCATGAAACTAAGTGTTGGGCATACTTGATACGAGTTCATCGACTTCGGAAGATCATAAGGAGGGTTCTCAAGGACATTGCTCAAAAGAAGGATGCCAGACCGCACACCCCTTGAAGAAATAGCATGGCGACTACAAGAACTGGAAGAAGCTGAAGGTGATGTGCAAGCTCTCCAACTGTTGACATTTGTCATGGCATTCTTGTTTGCCTTGATGAACAACCTCATGCAACGCCGTGCCTCTAACCCTCGCTTGTAATGATCGATGTGATATCATGAGGGTTGGTCCTTTTAAGATTGTTTATGTGCTATTCTATGCTTAAGATTCTTCTCGTGTAATATTTCACACTACACCAGTCACACCCTACCCTGCCTATGTGTGCTTTTTGGATGTATCTTCACCCGATTTTCAGTTCAAGGTTCCTCTTACTATTGTTCGTCCATAGATAAGCCTCTCTTTTCCATCTTCCAAGCATGGCTGATATTCCCGTGTTTTGTGGACGGAATCCAAATGAGTATCTTGTGGCCTTCAAGCGCCGTTGTGTTTCTCTCAATTTTCTTACTGAAGACAGATGGCTATTGGTTCTTCCCACATTTCTAGAGGGTTTGGCTCAAGTGTGGTATCAGAAGCAAGCCGAAGATGTTCGCCAAAGCTAGCCAAGGTTGATGACAGCAGCGATGATTGAGTATTTCGGCAAAGAAGAGGAGCTGGAGAATGTGTACCTGCAGGTGGCAAACTTAGAAGGTGAGACGGCACGTCGATATGTGGATCGAGCGGCCGTGCTCCTGGACCGTTTGATTGCCACACAGGAGGACAATGCCGGATTTCGAGCTGGAATGACTCAGCATGTGCTAGGCTACCTTGTAGCAGGAGCGAGTGATGAATTCCGCCTCAAGCTTAAATGGGAGAATCCAGAAACTATGGTGCTAGTGCATGAGATTGCTCAAAAGTTTGATAAAGTTCAGTCTGACCCCGCTTCAAAGAAGACGATTGTCCCTCCGCATCCCCCTCAATTCCTGCAACAACAACCTGGGGGGTCTAACTCAGGGGCATACCCCCACTCCTCATCAGGGATGTATCCACCGCCTCCTCTTCAAATGTATGGTCCTCCCTTAGATGCTTACCCTCAACAAGGTGCATATCCTCATCCTCCGCCTCGAAGATTTCCCTAGCCTCGCCCACGAGCCCCCCTCCTCTCTACTCCCATGGCCCCTCCAACTAAAGAGGCCCCCCCTGCAACAGAACCTGGAGTCAATGACCTAGCCAAGGCCCTGAATGATGATCTTCGGCTTGAGATGGTGGGCATCAGAAATCAAGCCAACCGCCCTAAAGAGGAAACAGGAATTCGGTATATTTTTATAGAAAACTTTTTGAATCAACTCTGCACCATCTCCATCTAGAAGTCTAATGGCATTAGGGGGGTCTATGGATAGGTCCATAAGAACACAAGCAAGAGGGTTTCCTCTTGGGATTATGAACCTCTCACTTTCTACATCTAGAAACTAGCCAAGGGGCAAGAAGAGAGCCTCCAGCTGTGGGAATAGAGAAAGAGGCAGATCAAGGAACTCAACCCAAATAGGTGCCTATGGGAAGAGGTGAGTTGGGATTGAAGCATAGCTCCTAGGGCTAGACTGACAAAGGTTGATTTCTAATTGTCCAAGTTCCCTTGTGAACCACTTCCATTGCCATCTCTGCTTTTTCAAAGATAAAGACAATATACATGTTTCTTAAAAAATGAATGCTAGTGATGTTCAAACCCTTTCTCGACCAGAAGTTCTTGATCCATCCTTCAAGAAACATAGCGGGGGGTTGTGGTCCATGGATATACCCAAGTACCGCACATGAGCACAACCATTTTTTGTCTCGTTAAGCATTCCATTGTGAACTTTTACTATTGGAAGCTTACCTTTGACAGCGCTTCCATCTGCACTAGCTAGCTTTTCCAGTCCTACATTGGAGTGATCATCAAAGACGTGTCTGGCCCGTGGGGAGAGATGTTCCCACACTATTTGTTTTGGTGTTTGGGGCACTTTGAAGATTGTGCGAGCTTTGCTTTGAATCGCTCTGGCATAGAATCCTCTCTACATGTTGGACAAGGGAGCCCCTGTTTGCATCTGTTGCAATGGATTTTGCTTGGCTCCATTGGGTTGTCTATCTTGTTTGGGAGCTGAAAAAATGACACTTTTGGGCCTTTCCATTGTCTTCTTTCCTAATGACGACGGTCTGCTATCGGTGGCACTTCTCAAAGAGCTGAGTAGATCTTTGAGCACATCCCCGCCAGTGTTTTGCATGTCACATTCTTCCATGTGGAATGTAAAACCCGACTTCATACCATCTTTAGCATTTTCTTTGGTCCTCTCGAGATCTTGCATGATGAGATCTACTTTACTCTTATCCTCATGATTTAGTGTCTCTAGTTCAATGGAGTGGAGAGGGGTATTTTTTGTGGGGGGAGCTCCCACCCTATCTTTGTCGCTGCCACAGGTCTTGTCACCGCCAACACAAGGAGATGCTCTATCCCTACCACCATCTCTAGAGGACGCCATTGTTCTTATTAGTTCCTATCATTTGAATGCATATATATGTATATATATGAATATATATGTATATATAAGAGAGAAAATGAAGGATTTTTTTATGTCTATCATTTCATCATTTTATTTTTATTTATTATATCTTAGTTTATAATTTATGTGTTTACATACTCTCTAGTTCATAGTTTGTAATTTCTATTTAATCTTTAATTTTTAATTCATTTTACATTAAATGTATATTTAAAGTATATTCAATTTAGTTTAAAATATTTTGCTAAATTAAATATACTTTGATTATATGTGAAAAGAATCAAATTTTGTTTATAACTCTTGTCTTGCAGGAAACCTATTAAAATGAATACGGAAAAAAATTATTTGTTGCATTTTCTTCGATTCGATGGTTGGTATAGCTTAGATTAGCATATATTATTTTATTCATAGAGGACAGAACTCCAAAACAACCAATCAAAGCCATGCTCAAAAATTCCCGACTAGTTCCTAATCGGCGTCAGCCCTACATTCACGTGTAGTTTCACACTCATAACACAACCCTATAAGCAATGTTTCAAATTTAGATGACAGAGTCAGAGTTTCAGTGGACACAATGTATTTGTTAATGATGGATCATAGTTTTACTTCTGCTCATCTCATTGTAAAGCCTTATTGGCTATTATTTTTTAATTTATGTACATATATTGACCCTTGTAAAGCCTTTGGAGCTATTTTTGATCATCCATTCAAAGATTTTGTTAAATGGACACACACTTAGTTGTATCAGTGGACACATTACAGCTTGGGCACATTATAGTATGATGGGCAAAATGCATTGTCTTTCAGCTTGGGCACATTACAGTATTATGGGCAAAATGCATTGTCTTTCAACTTGGAACCATTACTATATGATGGGCAGAATATGATGGGCAGAATGCATCTTGGTCACATTACAGTATGGGCAAAGTATACTTTCTTTTAGTTTGTACTTTAATGCCTTATTGGCTATTTTATTGAAGCATTGTTTCTAAAGTCTTGTGAATTATTTTTCATGTAGGGTTTTCTACTATTATGGAGCACTCTCAAGACATTAGAGCTTTTGTCTCTAGCACCACCTTACATTTCAATGGGAAAGAGTATGCCCCTGGTAACTTTGAAGGGAAGTGGAATCACATGCACATGGGAAGAAAAGTTTGGTTACATCTGATGATGTCGAGAAAAGATATGGAGCAAGATGAGGATCCATAGAATGCAAGCTTCTCTAAGAAAGATATAACTTCTAGCATGGTTGCAGGAATTACTATAGAACCAAATAGCCCATACTTGGATATTTTTGTGAAGTGTTCACAACCTAGTATGGGGGGTTATCATTT
The DNA here is from genome assembly GCF_047967505.1 of Dipteris shenzhenensis. Classification (NCBI taxonomy): domain Eukaryota; kingdom Viridiplantae; phylum Streptophyta; class Polypodiopsida; order Gleicheniales; family Dipteridaceae; genus Dipteris; species Dipteris shenzhenensis. The sequence continues at coordinate 23,287,014 of NC_141614.1, read as the reverse complement.
TATCTTATCAAGAGGTCTAAATAGGTTCGCAATGCCACCTCCTCCACCATCAAACATTGCAGAATTACAAACTCCATTACAGGCTCTCATGGATGAATGGAGTACGTTTCTCAATGCAGAGGCAAGTAGGATGCGTCAAAAGATTATGGTTGAGTACTTTAAGACATCATCACTCAAGATAGACTATGAATTCAATCAAGAGAAAGGAGGGCACAAGCAAGATCATGTGGATGCTAGTTTGGTTAAAAAATAAAGAGGAGACAAGCAAGATGAGAGAACTTCTAGTTTGGCTCAGAAGGAGCCTAGACAAGGAGCCCCACATCAAGGTTCTGCATGCAAACTCTTTGAGATAGAAGAAGAAGCAGATGCTACATTCCAAGTGAAAAATGAATAAGCCACACAACCATTGTGGCCTAAAGAAATACAAAAGATAGAGAAAGAGGAAGGATGAGCCAAGGCCACTTTGGTGCAACCTATCAAAGGAAAAGAAAGATGTAAAATAGAAAAGATTAGTATTGCAAGGGCCACAATTCCAGAGGCTACTTTCACAAAAATACAACGTTCCTCCATTCACAAAGTATAGGAAAAAGATAAAGAGGACACAATTCCAGAGGCTACTTTAAAAAAAAGGCAACGTTCCTCCACTCAAAAACTTCAAGTACAAGGGAAAGAGGAGGACAAAGAAAATAAAGAGGAAGAAGATTCAAATCAAGAGGTTAAGGAAGATTAAGATGAGCTCATGTCAATAAAGAATCTCAATCTGCATCTCAATGAGATGATCACAATAGATGATGTCTGATATATATGGGGACAAAAGCCCTATGCTGTGAATGCTCGAGATGTGGAGTCAACATCTACTTTTACCAATAATAAAAATCTTGATATATCTTATGCGATGCAAATATTCAAGGCTTTGGTGGGTGGCAAGAAACCCATGGTCTCTAATGTGGTCCTACATCCAATCATGTTCTGTCCAAATATAGGTAGCCATGACAATGGAGTTACGTTTGAAGAACCTACCCATTTTGAGGAGACTTTCAGCAAATTATTCACACAAAGCCTTTGACAAATTCCGCATGGAAAGGGTGAAGAGGCAAATTTCGATAAATTTTTGAAAGAGGCAAAGAGAAATTTCTTGCTGCATTGTAAATTTGAGCCGATTGATGGTTAGCATTATGCATATGCTTGTAATGAACTTGCTAGACAAGCAAGGGACTCAAGAAGGCTCACTACAGAGCAAATGTCAAAGGTTCTTCCCTTCAATTTTTATATGACTACAATATGCATTTTTAAGCATCAAATAAAATATTTGATTGAGTCCAAAAGACTGAAACATGATATTTTTGCAAGACGTAAGATAACCTCAACATCAGAAATTTTGATGAAAGCGAGGAATCTATGGACTACACTTGGTTCTCCAGCAACACATTTGAAAATAACTGCCACAAAAGCAGATGTAGACACATTAGTCAACTTTATACATGTTTAAGTGCAATTGTACTAAGGGGAAGTCAAGAACGAGAAGAATCTCTCACAAGCTTCAAGGTAGTGAGAGATATGTATGCCGACTACACAAGTATAATTTTTCAACCTAATGAGATGTTTAAGCAAGTTGTGGCTATTTGCAGTGCATATAAGAAGGATGATGTTACTTATGAAGGTCCTTTGTTACTATCACAAAAGTCAAATGTTGGAAAAAAAGAGGGGATGGCAAGAATGTGGAGGCCCGTGAAGTATTTGCTAGTAATAGAAAAGCTTCTCAACAAAGAATGGTTTTTTGGTAGGAAGGACAAAGATCGTTGCATGGAGGATGAATCAATGTACATGTGAAACGTGATGCAGTGGATAGTGCAATCAGATATTTGGTCACATCAAAAGTGATTCCTACTGGTCAATGCAATATTGACCCTAATATTGTGAAGCATATAGCCGCTTTATCTACAACTAAGGAAAAGGCATAGGCGCATAAGTGGATGAAGAATCAAGAAGATGCAGCTGAAGTAGTCACCTCATTCATGAGAGCCCAAATTCCACCACAGGTGATTGCATATGTTGAGAAGCTTGCGAATGAGCATAAACTGAGAATAACAAGTGTAGTCAACCATGGATTTCAATTCAATGTCAACATCACTTCAGAATCTGGAAAGCTTGTAGCGTACAGGGCCATTTCAGATGAGGACTTTTTAATTGATGAAACAAGCTGGGAGAAGCTTGTAGCATACAGGGCCAAGTGATGGAGGATTTGTGGAACCGTCCCAAATTCTTATCCAATATCCCGCGGTGAGTGATTGTGGGAGGACTTCATTCCAAGGGGCAACATATATAGGATGATCAGGTGGGAGAAATCGATGGTGATTCTCATAGATGACCTTATTCAATGCGTCTAGATGCCCGTGAGGCAACTAGTGAAGGACCACAAATAGGACATGCATGGTAACCCGATGTAGTGAGACTTGAACAATAGATGCAATTAAGAGTTGAAGGTGGTTTTAGGATGCCACATCCTTTGCCTATTCATAATTAGAAGTGCAATGCTTACCTGAACACTCGCCATAGCCTGGGAAGTCATGCATCGTCCACATCAAGACTGCTTTGCAGTTGAAGTCTCATGACGAGGGAGGCTTGCTCACATCATGCACCTCGATACCTCTCCAAAGTATCTCTTACTCGTCAATTAAAGGCTCCAAATAAACATCAGGGTTTTTGACTTTATGTTTCCCTGGAACTAGAAGGGACAGCATAACATGTCCTTTCTTAATAGCCATAGAGGGTGGAAGATTATAAGTCACCAATATCAATGGCCATACACTGTAAGACGTGCTTTTGAGACCAAATGGGTTCACACCATCCATACCCAATCCAAGTCTCAAGTTCCTAGGTTCTTCCTTGAAGCTTGGACATGTGTCTTCAATATGCTTCCACGCAGGAGAGTCCGCGGGAGTTCTCCACTTGCCATCGGTTGATCGATGGGAGGAATGCCATGACATGAGCTCTGCAATAGATTTGCACTTGAACATATGTTGGATGCGAGGGATTATGGGAAAATGTCGCAATACCTTATGAGGCACGTCCAAGGTTTTGAGATCTGCTCTATATCTTGCCTCTCCACAAGTAGGACACTCTCTTGCATCCTTATGTAGTCCACGAAACAAAACGCAATCGTTGACACATGCATGGATGCGCTTGTAATCTAATCCTCCAGGAGAGGTCACATGTTGCCTTGACATATCTCTTGAGGTCGGTAATTTATTCTCCCTTGGAAGCATTTTACACAATAGCCTGCATGTGAAGACTGCACGTGAAGACCATAAATGAGGAAAAGCATTCCAGTAATTGACCCACTAGCATAATTCACCATGTTTGCAAAATAGACTTTAAAGCTTACTTGAGTAATGCATTCAAACTTGCATTGCTCCATCCATAGATGGTTTGCAAGTTTAGTAACTCAAGGGAGGCACATAGAACAGAGAATGTGCACCCCTCAAACAGTGGAGTCGATGCTGCAGTAAAAAGATCATCCTGCTCCATGCTATCATCCCTCCCTTGATGGACATATAAATCCCGCACCATATCATCAAACACCTCCTCCTCCACGGCTTCATGAGGTAATGGTGGAGGGCTACTATCACCATCACTCCATGCATCCGTAACGGTCCCTCCTGAAGATCCCACCTCATATTGCCGACGCTTTGCCTCCTCACGACAAGCATAGGGCAACATATGCGGGTGTGGCACTACATCCTGTATCAAATTAAAACGGGATCATAACTCAAACATATGAACACCCATAGGTATCTCAATCAACCTTAACTTACAAACCCTTACCGTGTTTATGGTCGCATCCCATTCTCCATACTTTGAGATGTGATTCACTACTACACACGCATCCTATTGCGACGTTTACGTACCGACGATTAGCGCCCGCTTAGCGTTAATCGTCGGTATAAAAATCGGGTGTCGTAAATCGTCGCTATATAGCGACTTTTAATAAGCGTCGCTATATAGCGACGTTAGTAAAAGTCGCTATATAGCGACTTTGAAAAGTCGCTATATAGCGACGTTAGTAAAAGTCGCTATATAGCGACTTTTAAAGGTCGCTATATAGCGACACTGAGACTATATTATAGCGACGTTTTACAGAGAGGTTTTTTTTTTTTTTTAGCCTTAAAATTTATTTTCTTCCAATGACAAAATTTTTTAAATTTTCATACATGTTTGAGCTCATAGAGAAATAAAAAATGAGAGCATGTACATCAAGCCTTTGAAGCTCATATATTCATGTCCAAGTTGGAGATGAGAAAAATCAAATTAAATAAGAGCATTTACATCAACTGTTTCATCTTGAGCCAAGTCTAAGGCGCCAAGCAAGTCTATCTCCAACTCTATACCGAGTTGATCTCCTATATCATCATCGTACTCTAGCATCGTACGTTCACCTAAAAGTATTTGATCATCTTCTTCAATTAAGCTTAAGTGTGGTGATTGATCTTGACGATTGTTGTCTTCCTCGTCAATATCGTGATCTCCATCCTCCTCCCGTGCGATGTCATTATGCGCATCTTCCTCTTGCCTCATATGGTGATCTACATCTTCTTCGCTAGATTCATCAATTGGATCCGGATTTGGTAGTGGCATCTCCATATCCACATCTCGATCTTCAAAAATCTGCTTACTTCGTGGTGCAACTTGGATCACGTACCACCATCTTGGATCAGAACAATCCGGATGAAAAACCACCTATATTGAAGATGAAAAATCACGTGCCAAATGTCGTCAATTATATATATATCAATGGACTTAAAAAACGAAAGCTTTGACTAATTAAATCATTAGTATGCACCTGCTCACAGTGCTCGGGAAGAACAAAAGTATCACTTTCATCGGTCCAATGTTTGGTGGAGTCTATTGCAAAGAGACCGCTACCATCTTTTCTCACAGTTGCATGGGGACCGTTGTAAGTAGTTCTAAACCATTTTACATCAAGAATGAAAATAGTAAATCGTCTGAAATCAATTTCATAGATGTCGCGTATGGTTCCACAATAATCCAACTGTGAGGAGAGAAGATTGGTATCCGAAGCACTTGCTCGGCTATCTTGTGTGAAGTTAGCCATGACTCCACAATCATACGTGACTCTCTTTGAATCGATGCGTTCTATGCGAAAATGTCGTCCATATGACCATAATGCACTGTACTTTTTGTACTGTAAAAGAGCATCATTAAAACAATGAAGATGCACCTATTTTATAGAATATATTGCCACAAATAATTACTTAATTACATCAAGAGATAAGAAACTTACATGCACCATACATCCAGATGATAACTCCCGCTCGCGCTCGTTTATTGTCTCTCCATCACGTTCGGCTTTACGTATAGCTAGTTGTAGCCAATCAAGTGACATGTGAGTAGGGAGAAGAGCCAGATCTCGTGGATATGGTTGTGATCGCCTGTACATTACTCTGAATCTCGTCCTTGCATTTATTCTTTCTGCTTTGGCCACTTCATATCTCTCAATCCACTTCTGCATCTCAGGGCTATTGAGGATACAAAACTTATTGAATTTCTCCATTTGCTCTTCGCTCATCTTTCTTTCAATCCCTTTTCCTTGGGGGACCTCGCCAATGATGCGATCATCATCCTTGTTGTGCCAAGCTTGCGGCATATCAGGATCCGTGGATGCAAGAAACTCTGTGATATATACTAATGACTCTTGCACAAGTCATCCCTCTGCCATGCTTGCTTCTGGTCTTGCTCTTTGTCTTACAAACCCCTTTAAAGTTTTCATAAACCGCTCGAGAAAAAACATCCATCGATTATGAACGGTACCTGCTATAGCCACCTCATCAACTATGTGCACAAGCAAGTGGACTTGAGTTGTCATAATGCTTGAGGGAAAGTGCTTCTCAAGCAAGCATACGGCTTCGATGGATTCCACCCTAGCCTTCTCGATGCTCGATATAGAGATCTCTTTTTGAGATATCCACCTATTTCACATGTCCATGTATATGTAAGATATTTGAGATATCCACCTATTTCACATGTCCATGAAGAAAATAGATAATGCGAATTGATAGTAAGCATACCTCACAATACCACAGATCTTGAATATAGCATTTCTAACATCTTCTTGTAAGCACCCTTTTATTGTAATTGGAAGGATGAACTATCAAAGCAACAATGAAATCATGTCAACAATATAACATAATAATAATTACGCTAATGCATCACTATTATCGGTACACTAATTCTACTTAGAATACCTGTAAGACCTTGTGCCAATCATGGGACTTGAGGCCACTAAGCTTATTGTCCTTTGAAAATGCTCCTTTCAAGCAACGCATGTACCCTGTCGGTGTTTGAAAAGAGGCAATGTCTGCCTTGATCACTGCCTCCTCCCTCGTAGAGAGGATCCACGTTGCTTTCGGGAGGACAACTTTTCCTGAAGCATGCACTTGGGGCCACAAACAGGACATCCTATTCATAGCACGCAAGTCTTCTCGCACTCCTCTCGAGTCCTTGGAACCAACCAAGTGTGCCCAAATGGTAGCCCCCACATTCTTAAAGATATGCATGGGATCCAAGAGATGATTGATTTGTAACTGACCCCAATAAGGAAGCTCGTGAAAGATCGATAGCCTCTTCATACCAGGAGGAGGTTCCTTTCCATTCTCCCTCCAAGCTTGAATCCAATCACTTGCTTTTAAATATAATGGTGGTGGATCAAGCTGACCTCCACGTGCGAGATGGTCGAGCGGAAGGTATCGAGCATGACCTTCATAAACATTTTTCCTCATGTGTTTGGAGTAGCGTGCAAGCGATTTCAGAGCGGGTCCACAAACAGGACAAGCATGGTACCCACTTGTAACAAGCCCTGCACGCGTGCATGAATATGTTAGTACAAGACATGCGTGCAAAAGAGAGTAAAAAAAGCATAATCCCTCATTGTACATGTAAAGACATAACCACGTACCTGCGCACTCTCCATATCCTGGGTAGTCATGCATGGTCCACATCAAGATACCCCTGACGGAAATATCATTGGTATGCCTAGGAGCTCTGGAAATATCAAAGACCTGCACTCCTCTCCATAATATCTGTAACTCCTCTATCAAAGGTGCCATGTACACGTCCATGTTTCTTGCCTTGTACTTTCCTGGCACAAGTAGTGCCAGCATGAGGTGTCCCTTTTTTATTGTTAGCCATGGTGGGATATTGTAATTCACCACGACTATGGGCCATGTCGACCAAGATGTCGAGCGTAACCCGAAAGGATTCACGCCGTCCATGGCTAGCCCAAGATGTAAGTTGCGTGGCTCTCTCGCAAAGTCCGGCTCCATCAACATGTGCAACACCAACGGGGGGTACTGGTTCCGGCTCCTCCCCATACATCCGCAAGTGGCGCATGATAATACGACGTTGATGTCGTACTTCTCGCTTGCAATGAGTGCAATGACAATATAACCTCTCCGTAAGCCACTTCGTGCTCCCGGGCGTTGGCGCATCATCGGATGAGCTTCCACTCGTCCCTTCCATCTACACTTATAAAACCAAAACATAAGCATGAAGAGGAGATGTACACAATTATGAGCATAGCATGTTTAATTTGAGCTTCTCTTGAGGCTATATAAAAAGAATGACATCGCTATATAGTAAGGATTGAAACAAAAAATCCTATATAGTAAGGCTATGTAGTAAGAGGAGATATTGACAATTATAGGCATAGCATGTTTGAGTCACAAACAAGAGGCCTCATTAAAAAACAAACAGTAAGCGTCGCTATATAGCGACGCTCTGTTCCGTCGCTATATAGCGACGAAAGAGCGTCGCTATATAGCGACTCTGTGGGTTAAAACCCGAAACGGCGAAACCCGCGGCGTTTTGCTCAAAGCTTTCCTAATCTCTAAACTAAGCTCTCCAAAATCTCCTCCCACCTATTTTCACTGACCTCCCATCTATTCCAAGCAAGCTCCTACCCTATTTCCCACTCCTCACCCTCCTCCTACCTCTTGTGCACCCTCTCTCTCCTTTTTCCCTCTTTGGTTTCCAGAAAGAAAGTTCTTCAAAAGGTGAGTTTTTTTCAACAATGTAGGTTGTTTGTTTGTTAGCTTTGGTTTTGTGAGTGTTTCTACTTGTATTGCTAAAGTTTTAAACTAGTTTTCATGCTTGATTAGAAAGGATTCAAACAAAAAACGAAATTTCATGAAAGAAAGCAAGAAACTCACCTCTTCTTTCTGTATTTCTCTTCCTTCTCTTCCTTCTCTTCTCCTCAATCTCCTCCTTTCCTTGTCTCCTCAATCTTCTCTTTCCTTGTCTCCTCAAAAGAAGTTGCTTTTGTGATCTCCTCTTTCCACTAACATCTTATTTGAAAAAATGGGATGTTTTCTCTCTTTTGTAGGGCCAGTCCACTACACCGAGCGGGACATAGTCTCTCTTTTGTGGGCCCAGTCCACTACACCGAGCGGGACATACTTTTACAGGTAAGTGCTTCCTCTTCTTTCCATTTAAGCTTTTTGTTATTTGCATTGGCCTGCAGCTAGCGCCTTAAGCGCTAGCTGCAGTGATGGGCGTAGGAACCCTCTCTTCCCCCTTCTCTTTTTCTCATTTTCCCCCTTCTCTTTTTTCCCTCTTCTCTTATTCTCTCTTTCCCCCTCTCTCTTTTCCCTTCTCTCTTTCCTTTCCCCCTTATTCTCTATTTCCGCATCCCTCTTATTCTCTTATGCTTATGCTTCTCTCATTCCCCCTTATCTATTTCCCCCTTCTCTCATTCGCATAAGCTTCTCTCATTCTCTTTTTCCGCATGACCATAAGCATGAGCTTATGCTTATGCTTATGCATAAGCATAAGCATAAGCATAAGCATAAGCTCAAGCTCATTCTCTTGCTCATTCATGAGCATGACCTTATGCGTAAGTTTCCGCATAAGCTCCTTCTCTCATTCCGCATAAGCTCCTTCTCTATTTTCGCATGAGCATAAGCATGAGCTTATGCTTATGCTTATGCTTATGCTTAAGCATAAGCATAAGCATAAGCTCATGCTTATGCTCATTCATGAGCATGAGCTTATGCGTAAGTTTCCGCATAAGCTTATGCGGAAATAGAGAATGAGAGAAGCTTATGCTCCTTCTCTTTTTCCGCATGAGCATAAGCATGAGGTTATGCTTATGCTTATGCATAAGCATAAGCATAAGCTCATGCTTATGCTCATTCTTCCGCATGAGCTTATGCGTAAGTTTCCGCAAGAGCTTATGCGGAAATAGAGAATGAGAGAAGCATATGCTTCTCTCATTCTCTTTTTCCGCAAGTGCTCCTTCTCTCATTCCGCATAAGCTCCTTCTCTATTTCCGCATGAGCATAAGCAGGAGCTTATGCTTATGCTTATGCTTATGCTTCCGCATAAGCTCCTTCTCTATTTCCGCATGAGCATAAGCTCCTGCTTATGCTCATGCGGAAATAGAGAAGGAGCTTATGCGGAATGAGAGAAGGAGCTTGTCATGAGCTTATGCGCAAGTTTCCGCAAGAGCTTATGCGCAAGTTTCCGCAAGTTTCCGCATAAGCTCCTTCTCTTATTCCTCATAAGCTCCTTCTCTTTTTTCGCATAAGCTCCTTCTCTATTTCCGCATGAGCATAAGCATGAGTTTCCGCAAGTTTCCGCAAGTTTCCGCAAGCATAAGCATAAGCATAAGCATAAGCTCATGCTTATGCTCATGCATGAGCATGAGCTTATGCGCAAGTTTCCGCAAGAGCTTATGCGCAAGTTTCCGCAAGTGCTCCTTCTCTTTTTCCGCATAAGCTCCTTCTCTTTTTGCGCATAAGCTCCTTCTCTCATTCCGCATAAGCTCCTTCGCAAGTTTCCGCATGAGCATAAGCATGAGCTTATGCATGAGCTTATGCTTATGACATCGCATAAGCATAAGCATAAGCTCATGCTTATGCTCATTCATGCTTATGCTTATGCTTATGCTTATGCTCATGCTTATGCTCCTTCTCTATTTCCGCATGAGCATAAGCATGAGTTTCCGCAAGTTTCCGCAAGCATAAGCATAAGCATAAGCATAAGCTCATGCTTATGCTCATGCATGAGCATGAGCTTATGCGCAAGTTTCCGCAAGAGCTTATCCGCAAGTTTCCGCAAGTGCTCCTTCTCTCTTTCCGCATAAGCTCCTTCTCTTTTTCCGCATGAGCATAAGCATGAGCTTATGCTTATGCTTATGCATGAGCATAAGCATAAGCTCATGCTTATGCTCATTCATGTCCATGAGCTTATGCGTAAGTTTCCGCAAGAGCTTATGCGGAAATAGAGAATGAGAGAAGCATATGCTTCTCTCATTCTCTTTTTCCGCATAAGCTCCTTCTCTTATTCCGCATGCAAGTTTCCGCAAGTTTCCGCATGAGCTCCTTCTCTTATTCCGCATAAGCTCCTTCTCTTTTTCCGCATAAGCTCCTTCTCATGCTTATGCTCATGCATGTGCATGAGCTTATGCTTAAGTTTCCGCATAAGCTCATGCACATGCGTGAGCTTATGCGGAAATAGAGAATGAGAGAAGCATAAGCTCATTCTCTATTTCTGCATAAGCTCATTCTCTATTTCCCACTCTATTTCCCCCTTCTCTCATTTCCCCCTTCTCTCATTCTCTATTTTCCCTCATCTCTTTCCCTTTCTCTCATTCTCTATTTCCTCATTCTCATTCTTTTCTTTCCTTTACATCTTCTTTCCCTCTTATCTTTCCCTCTTCTTTCCCTCTTTTCTTTCCCTCTTCTTTCCTTTCCCTCTTCTTTCTTCTTGCCTATGCCTATGCCTATGAGAATGCTCATGTTTGTTTATTTGTTTTCTATTTTCGTGTTTGTGTCTATGCTAGACATGGGATCACGTCGCTCATCGGACGAGTACGGACAGCCTCGCAGGAGGAGAGCTCACGATCTATATGCTCCAGAGGACTTTGATTCCTCTCAGGCGACTACCCCGAGGACTACCCCTGGTCCGACTCCTCTCGGTCCTAGCACTGTGACTACCCCTGGTCCGACCCCTCTTCCACATAGCACTGCGACTACCCCTCAGGGGACTCCTTTGCTAGCCGCGCATGGCTTTGTTGGGACTCCCGACGAGTTTGTAGCGCAGATGAGCAATGAGGAGGCAGCGAGATTCTTCTCTCTGCTCTCTCAGAGGACCTCCGCAATTCCTTCCCCTACACCGACGGGTGGACGTACAGCCCAGCCATCCCCTCGCGCCCCTTCGACCGCGGGATCATCACCTGCGCATGCCTCCCGCAAGCGAAGGAAGAGTAGGATGGGCGGCTCATGTTGTGCTGACTCAGGAGATGTAGACGAGTCAGCACACTCACGCTCCTTTAGGTCTCCACTTGGTCCGGAGACACAATATCAGTCAGGTCCCTTTCCCTCTCCTACTCCCACAGCTACTCCTCGATCCGGAAGCGGTCGCGCAGCTTCCACTCCTTCAGACTCTGCTACCGTCAGTCCCCCTTACTCATCAGGGGATCTCTCCTATCAAATCACATCTGCCGGAGAGATAATAGAAGACAAAAAGGGCAAAGCAGTGATGGCCGCCATGAGGCGGTTGATGAGTCATCACTTCAAGAGCGGCATAAATATCGATTAGCGGTATCAAGATGGCCAAAAGAAGCAGGCGGTGATCGATGAGTTAAAACTCAGATTTCCTAATCCGCCAAATGTGGAGTTTAATAACAGTTATATGCTCGAGCGCATGGGTTTGGTCCTAAAGCATCGCAGATCAACCATGCGTACTTCCATTACAAAGGGGTTGTCTAAACCCAGCTGGGCAGACAAAGCTGATTGGAAGTTCTTGAAGAAGCAGAATAGGGACCATCCTGAAATGTTCGAGGGTCAGAGGAGGGTTGCGAAGAGACGGCTGGATGTCGTAGGTACTTCGCACTTTGGTGCAGGTGGACGGTATGCGTTCGAGGCAACCGTGGTAAGTTTACTTCTTTCCATTTAATGTATTGTTCTATTTTTTTTACTTACATATTACATGCACTTTAGCAAACTCTAACTCTCGTAAATTGGATCCACAGCAAGCTGCGATGGGTCGTCTTCCTACGGATGCAGAGACGCGGCGCGCATTTCGGATAGGAACCAAGCCGTGGTTCATTGAGCAAGAGGCAATGGGAGCGACAGTCGATTGGGCTGAGGTGGCTGCTCGCACGGTATAAGTTTACTCCTGCTTGTAATCTCACTTTTTAATTTAAGTTCCAATCTAATTTTCGATTTATATGGTTCACTCTCAGGGTCAAAGCTCAAGCGTCCCATCATCAGAGACGAGCGATCAACAGGGGCAAGGATCGGACGCAGGTGCCGATGACGAAGGAGAAGACGCAGGTGTCGGGGACGAGGGAGAAGATGCAGGTGCCGAGGACCAGGGAACAGCCCAACAAGACGATTCGGATTCGGATTCGGATTAGTAGTGGTAGTAGCATTTTTCATATCCGCTCGTTAGAGCCATTTTGTATCGCCCTTTCACAGGGTAATTTTGTTTCAAACACAGTTGTATATGTATATGCATTTCTTCCTCATCGTTCACAAGAACAATTTTGTATCACCCTGCAAGCAAGGGAAATTTTGTTATAAAAAACTTTCTTTTGTAATTACAAAAAAAAAAAAAAGGTTAGTGGGGCTAAACAGGGCTTCCTTTTGGCCCTGTTTAGCCCCACTAACCATTTTTTTTACCTTCTGTTAATCGTCGCTATATAGCGACGTTTACCAGTGTCGCTATATAGCGACGATTAACAGAGTCGCTATATAGCGACGCTCCTTTTCCGACGATTTTAACGACTTTTATAGCGACCTTTGCGCCCGTGAAAAAAAAAAATTTTAATGTAAAAAGCGTCGGTATTTCCGTCGGAAAATGGCCTACGCCTTGTAGTGATTGAGTGTAATCCTGCGTGCACGATACATGTTTCCTTAACATCAATCACACATACATTTGATTTTTTGCTCCAACCACATTTCGCGATGGTGGATACGGAGGGATTCATCCTCACTGGAGCTACTTGTTGAGGATGAAGACATCCTACAAACAAACAACCCAAAAAAATTTGTTCTTCTTCAAATGTTTAATTTTAAACTCTGTGGCACATCTAAAGGAGCGTCTAAAAGCGCGTATGTTTGTTCTATGGAGTGTGTCTAAAAGCGCGTCTAAAAGCGTGTTTAAAATTGCATCTACTCTGTATCTTTAGACACGCAAATAGACGCGCTTTTAGACGTGCCTATAGACGCGGCTTTTAAAACTTGCTTTTAGCGCGCTCGCTTCGCTTTTCTTGACATTACTTATACTTCACGTAGCTTGCTTGCTTCCTTATTAGCAGATCCACAGTTTCGATGCTTAAGAGGAAGGCACCCAACTTACTTCCAAGCGTACACTTAAGAGGAAGGCACCCAACTTACTTCCAAGCGTACACTTAAGAGGAAGGCACCCACACTTACTTCCAAGCTTAAAGGAGAGGAGGGCGAACAAGGAGGACAAGCAACTTTGAAAAAGGAGAACAACCTTCCATACCTCTATCCAAGGTAAGTCTTTTTGCAGTTGATCTTTTTTGGAAGTTTGCTCTCTTTGGATTTGTACTTTCTCGTATCCAAAAAACGCATGATCTGGGTATCAACGCATGATCTGGGTATCAGTGTCACGTTTGGGTGTCGGGCGCAATGTCCTTTTCTACTTTTTAGAAAAGTTCATCTGTCGGAGCGCATCTATAGGTGCATCCCAGAGCGCGTCTAAAACCGCATCTACAGGCACATCTAAACGCATGTCTAGTCTGTTTGCAGACACAGACAGCCGTGTCTATAGACGTGCTGTTATACACAAAAATAGACGCACTAATGAGACGCGTCTACAGATGCACTCTGACAGTAATCCTTCCCCTTTCTTCTCAGCTCATCAGTAATAGATTTTTTTTCTTTTTTCCAGTTCATCATGTGGCCAGGAAGCGCTTCCAACTCACTTGATCCCCAGGTGTCTATTTTTAGGGACTTATATAACCTTTTAGGACACCCTCCTAGTCCTATGGAGTTATACGAGTATATGACGGGTACTCTAAACACCCCCCAAGAGTCGGCACTACAGACTCCAAACCACCCCACACCAGCTGAGATCACCCCAGCCGAGTCAGCACAGCCCAGCCGGCTACACAGCCGAGGCCATCTCCCATGCCGTCTTATGCCCCTTCCCCCATGCCGTCTTATGCCCCTTCCCCCATGCCGTCAGGAGGTCCTTCTATCTCACAGAGCCATCGACATACTCCTGTGCAGTCGAGACTCAGTTCTCTAGCTACGACTGGTCAGTGTAGTCCCATGCAATCTCCAGCTATGAGTGGCTAGTGTACGATCTCGACACGACATGGTAGCAAGTGTAGTAGCAGGGAGAGCGGTGGGGGATGCATGGCACAGTGCTTTGGGAGGGGTGGCGGTGGGGACGATGATGATTCAAATTATTTAGATGTGCCTCCGAGTGATGGTACAATATTCTATGACATCACTCAGACAGGAGGCATCTTGATGGATGCACGGGGGAAGGACATCATGGCCTTCATGCGCTCTGTAATTGCTAACAAAATTACAGAGATTGCTTTATTCACTTCAAAGACCAGCCAAAGAGGTTGGCTAATGAGACCCTCGCTGCTGTTCGCTCTAGGTATCCTAACCCCCCCAATCGCCAGTTCATAGATAAATGGGCCAAGTCAAATATTGTTACGATACTTGGCAATAAAAGATCTTCGCTTAAGAGGCAGGCATTAGCGGAGCTTGCCAGGCTCGAGGGAGGTCAACCACCAAGGGGCCCGCCCCACACCGCTCACAAGCGTGAGTGGAAGAAAGCAATCAAGTCAGCGAGGGAGGACCCCAGTCTGCAGCACGTGGAGGCACGAAGGATCCAGATGGAGGAATATGGAAGCGCGCATTTTGGAGCAGGGGGTGTTGAATCATGGGAGGCCCAATTTGTAAGTATCGATCTCAAATTATATTGCTTATGTAGTTTATTAGGAGGTTGTTTCTTTGTACTAATCCCTCCGCAAATTGTGTCATCTTGAAGCTTGAGATCGTGGGCAGATACCCTACTCTTGTGGAGACAACCTACCACCGCCACCATCGCAGAGGAGATACATGGAGGCACTTCTATGATGACGGGTTGATTACTGAGGAGCAGTATATCCGGGCTACTGGAGCGGCCCCCGAGGTATTTGAAAGTAATTAAATAATGCCAATATTATAAGTAAAGATTTGATTTTTCATACATTGATATATGTTGTCCCTTGTTTACAGGCCCGTGCACAAGACAACGAGGAAGACGAGGAAGGAGGTGCAGAAGGGAGCACAGAAGGGAGCGTGGAAGGAAGAATGGAAGGGAGCGAGGATTAGTTGTAGAAGAAGTGCTAGCTACTCTTTTTTGTACTTAAAGCCACTGGCTTGGCTTCGTGCCTCTTGTATATATACTCCTCTTATTTTTTGTACTTGAAGCCACATGACGTGCCTTAGCTTCCTTATTTTTTGTACTTGAAGCCACATGACGTGGCTTAGCTTCGTGCTATATGTACATACAAGAACTTTTTGAGCTTTCAATTTTAGTTTTGGATTTGTAATGTTGAGGTAATGTTTTATTTGGAATTTTAATTAAAATGCGGTTGGCTATAAGAATTGAATTACACAATGTGGAAATGGGATTCTTGTAACTATATAGCATACACAACATACACATCATTTTGTAAAATTACAAAAAAATATTATAAAGCGCGTCTATCAGTGCATCTATAAACGCATCTATATACGCGTCTGTCTGTCGACAAGCATCTATTTTTGCATCTACAAATGCGTTTATAAGAGCGTCTATTTAATCGTTTATATGTGCGTCTATATGTGCGTGTGTGTCCTATATAGACGTGCTGTTAGACGCGGATCTCCAGATGCCAAAATAGATGCGCAAAGAGACGCGCTCGTAAGTTTTTTATTTAGTTCAGTAAACGTGTTTGTGTGCACGTCTATGGGTGCTAAATAGCGACGTTTTTAATTAAAAATGTCGCTATATAGCGACAGAACAGAGCAAAAAGGTCGCTATATAGCGACGCTTACAGTCACTTTTTTGTTGTAGCATGAAAAAAAGCTCATAGATGCTATTTTATAACTGTTAATATCTCTTCTTCATGCTTATGTTGTGATTTTATGAGTGTAGATAGAAGGGACATCGTCCGATGATGCGCCAATGCCCGGGAGCACGAAGTGGGTTACGGAGAGGTTATACTGTCATTGCACTCATTGCAAGTGATAAGTATGACATCAACGACGTATTATCATGCACCACTTGCAGATGTATGGGGAGGAGCCGGAACCAATACCCACCGTTGGTGTTTCACGTGTTGATGGACCATCGGTAAGTCAAAGCTATTTAAGTTCGCAGTCTTATTGTATACTAGAAACTACAAGATCTTATATTTACACGAAATCTTAAAACAGGATGAGGAGGGTGACGAGGGTATGCATATATCTTCTCACTTTCAGCAAGACTATAGTCTCCCGGATGATGACGAGGGTATGGTCGACATGATGGATTCCATTTTTAGGGGCATTGCATCCCATGTACACGTGATGTCAGAGTCTGAGGTCAAAATGAGAGAGTTGCAATCAACAAAATTGTACGAGGGTGCTAGGATGTCTAAACTACGTGCTTGTCTCTCAATCTTGAATCTACAAGTAAAGTATGGGTGGTCGGATACAAGTGTCTCAGCCTTAATGAGGTTAGCTCTTGCATTAATTTGACTCATTCTTTGCATATTGTTTGTTTTGAGAATCATCATTTGGATAGTGTATACCGAATCATCATTGTTCGAAGCCTATGTATGTTTTGAATTGCCATAGGATGCTCCATAAGATGTGGCCTACACAGAATACCATGCCCGCATCAAGAGATGAAGCGAAAAAGATGCTAACAACGGTGGGTATGGATTATGATACCATCCATGCTTGCCGTAATGATTGTATTCTCTTTCGTCGTGAGCATGGAGATTTGGCTAGTTGTCCAAAGTGTGGGGAACAATGATATAGAGATGACTTGCAGGGTGAGCGGATACCGGTAAAGGTCTTGAGACACTTTCCCATCATTGCAAGAATACGACACATGTTCCGATGCAAATCCATAGCAGAGTTGATGACATGGCATGCATCTCATCGGTCCACTGATGACACATTGAGGATTCCCACAGATCGTGCAGCTTGGAAACACATAGATAATCAGTGGCCGGACTTTGCGAGGGAGCCACGCAACTTACATCTTCGGCTAGCCATGGACGGCGTGAATCCTTTCGGGTTACGCTCAACATCTTGGTCGACATGGCCCATAGTCGTGGTGAATTACAATATCCCACCATGGCTAACAATAAAAAAGCGACACCTCATGCTTGCACTACTTGTGCCAGGAAAGTACAAGGCAAAAAACATGGACGTGTACATGGCACCTTTGATAGAGGAGTTACAGATATTATGGAGAGGAGTGTAGGTCTTTGATATTTCCAGAGCTCCTAGACATACCAATGATATTTTGGTCAGGGGTATCTTAATGTGGACCATGCATGACTACCCACGATATGGAGAGTGCGCAGGTACATGGATTGAGAGATATGAAGTAGCCAAAGCAGAAAGAATAAATGCAAGGATGAGATTCAGAGTAATGTACAGGTGATCACAACCATATCCACGGGATCTGGCTCTTCTCCCTACTCCCATGTCACTTGATTGGCTACAACTGGCTCTACGTAAAGCCGAACGTGATGGAGAGACAATAAACGAGGGCAAGCGAGAGTTATCATCTGGATGTATGGTGCATGTAAGTTTCTTACCTCTTGACATAATTAAGTAATTATTTGTGGCAATATATGCTATAAAATAGATGCATCTTCATTGTTTTAATGATGCTCTTTTACAGAACAAAAAGTACAGTGCATTATGGTCATATGGACGACATTTTCATGTGGAACACATCGATTCAAAGAGAGTCACGTATGATTGTGGAGTCATGGCTAACTTCACACAAGATAGCCGAGCAAGTGCTTCGGATACCAATCTTCTCTCCTCACAGTTGGATTATTGTGAAACCATACGCGACATCTATGAAATGGATTTTAAACGATTTAGTATTTTCATTCTTGATGTAAAATGGTTTAGAACTATTTACAACGGTCCCCATGCGACAGTGAGAAAAGATAGTAGCAGTCTCTTTGCAATAGACTCCACCAAACATTGGACCGATGAAAGTGATACTTTTGTTCTTCCCGAGCACTGTGAGCAAGTGCATATACTAATGATTTAATTAATCTAAGCTTTTATTTTTAAAGTCCATTGATACATGTATTTGAGCATAATTTCATATATATAATTGACGACATTTGGCACCCATCTTCAATATACGTGGTTTTTCATCCGGATCGTTCTGATCCAAGATGGTGGTACGTGATCCAAGTTGCACCATGAAGTAAGAAAATTTTTAAAGATCGAGATGTGGATATGGAGATGCCACTACCAATGCCGGATCCAATTGATGAATCTAGCGAAGAAGATGTAGATCACCATATGAGCCAAGAGGAAGATGTGCATAATGACATCGCACGGGAGGAAGATGGAGATCACCATATTGATTAAGAAGACAACAATCATCAAGAATCACCACACCTTATTGAAGAAGTTGATCAAATACTTTTAGGTGAACGTACAATGCTAGAGTACGATGATGATATAGGAGATCAACTCGGTATAGAGTTGGAGACAGACTTGTTTGGCGCCTTAGACTTGGCTCAAGATGAAACAGTTGATGTAAATGCTCTTAATTGATTTTTCTCATCTCAAACTTGGACATGAATATATGAGCTTCAAAGGCTTGATGTACATGCTCTCATTTTTTTATTCTCTATGAGCTCAAACATGTATGAAATTTAAAAAAATTTGTCATTGGAAAAAACTAACTTTTAAGGCCTATATATAAAAAAAACCTCTCTGAAAAAACTTCGCTATAAAATAGTATATCAATGTCGCTATATAGCGACGTTTATAATAGTTGCTATATAGCGACTTTTAGCAAGAGTCGCTATATAGCAATGCTTTACGAAACCCGCTTTTCATGTCGACGATTAATGCTAAGTAGGTGCTAAACATCGGTACGTAGACATCGCAATAAGATCCGTGTATAGTAGTGGAGACAAGTGCACTACACTTGCCCATGTGGCACATCGCTGGAAGGCCATTGGTACATATATGGCGGGATAGGTGCATTGCACTTGCCCATGTGGCACTGACATGCCTGCAGGGTTTTTAGCTCATTCGTGTCAGTGTGGGATTCATGCAGTAGCTATTGACAGAGGGGAGGGAGGAGGAAAGAGAGATATGCTTTGGATGGTCAAAATCGCCATAAACCCTTTTTTTATCCAAGTGTTATGCACAACCATCAAAAAATAGAATCTGAGGTGTGTTATTCAAACACACTCATAGCCGATGGGCACGATGTTTTGCACCTGCATCAATCCCACCTATGTTGAGATGCGTGTAGAGTATCATGTGCATTTGATATGATTTGACTTGTGGAAGTTGCCATAAACCCTATTTACCACCAAGTGTTATGCACATCGTCAAAAAACATGCTTTGAGGTGTGTTATTCAAACAGGTACATACCCCATGGGAACAATACTTTGCATGCATATCAATCCCAATGCAAAGTAATGTGCCCATCAGATATGCTTCGGATGCTTGAGGTCACCACAAATCCCATTTTCCACTAAGTGTAATATACAACCATCAACAAACACGCTCTCAGGTGTGTTATTTGTATGCGCACATACCCAATGGGCATGAAAATTTTCACATATGTCAATCCCATTTATGCTGAGGTGTGTGCAAAGTATCATTCCCATCAGATATTCTTTGGATGATCAAAGTCACCGTAAATCCCATTTTTCACCAAGGATTATGCACAACTATAAAAAAATATGCTGTTACTTGAACGTGTGCATACCCCATGAGCACGATACTTTGCACGCACATCAACACCACATCTATTGAGGTAAGTGCAAAGTGTTGTGCACATAATATATGATTTGTACTATTGCAGTCGCCACAAACCCCGTTTTGCACCAAGTGTTACATATGCATGTGCACAACCATAAAAAAATATTATCTGAGGTGTGTTATTCGAGAACACACATACCTAATGGGCATGATAATCTCCACACATATCAAACCCACATATATTGAGGTGCATTCAAAGTATTTTGTCCATCGGATATGATTTCGATGGTTGAAGTTGCCACAAGTCCTATTTCTTACCAAGTGTTATGCGCATCATCAAAAAACATGCTTTGAGGTGTGATTCGAATGCGCACATACCGGATGGGAAAGATCCTTTGTACACACATCAATACAACCTAAATTTAGGTGTGTAAAAATTACCACGCCCATTGAATATGCTTTGGCTGGTGGAAGTTGCCACAAATCTCGTTTTTCACCATGTGTTATGCACAACCATCAAAAAACAAGCTCAAAGGTGTATTATTCGAATGCATACATACCCTATGGGCACGACACTTTTCACGTGCTTGAATCCCACTTATGTTGAGATGCTTGTAAAGTATCGTAACCATCAAATATGCTATGGATGGTCGAAGTTTCCACAAACCTCATTTTTCACTAAGTGTTATGCACAACCATTATTCAAACACGCACATACACGATGGGTACGAAACTTTTCATGCATATAAATCCCACATACATTGAGGTTTATGCAAAGTTTCATGCCCATCAGATATGATTTGAATGGTCAAAGTCACCATAACCCCAATTTTTCACCACGTTTTATACACAATCATTAGAAAACATGCTCTGAGGTGTGTTATTCAAATTCACACTGCATGTCTGATAGACATAATACTTTGCATGTTCATCAATATCACCTACACTAAGTCACGTGCAAACTATCATGCCCATTGGATATGATTTGGATGGTCAAAGTCACCACAACCGTAAAAAAATATGCTTTGAAGTGTGTTAGTCCTACAGGGTATATACCTTGATGGGCATGATAATTTGCAAGTGAATCAATCCCACATATGTTGAGGTGAAATTAAATTATTGTTCCCATCAGATATGTTTTGAATGGTGGAAGTCACCACAAGCCTTGTTTTGCACCAAGCATTATGCACAATGGTAAAAAAATAGTATGTGAGATGAGGTAGGTGTGTTATTCAAACACACACATATCCAATGGGGAAGATACTTTGCATGCATTCCAATCCCACATATGTTTAGGCTCCTGCAAAGTATCATTCCTGTCTGATATGATCTGTAATGTGGTCAAAGTCGCTAGAAACCCCGTTTTTTACAAAGTGTTATGACAACCGTAAAAAAATATGCTTTGAAGTGCATTTGTTGACTGTGTACATACCCAATGGGCATGATACTTTTCAAGCACATGAAATCCACCTATTTTGAGGCGTGGGAAAAGTATTGTGCCCATTGGGTATGATTTAGATGGTTAAAATTGCCACAAACCTTGTTTTTTACCAAGTGTTATGCACAACTGTCAAAAAATAGTATCTAAGGCATGTTATTCGAACATGCTCATACCCGATGGGCACAATAATTTGCACTTGCATCAACATCATCTATGTTTAGGCACGTTCAAAGTATCATGTGCATTAGATATGTTTTGGCTGGCGGAAGGCGCCATAAACCCTATTTCCACCAAGTGTTATGCACGCCATCAGAAAACATGTGTACATACCCAATGGGCACAATACTTCGCACACGCACAAATTCCACCTACTTTGAGGTGTGTTCAAATTATTGTTTCCATTAGATATGCTTAGGATTCTTAAAGTCACCACAAATCCCATTTTCCACTAAGTGTTATGTACAATCATCAAAAAACGTGCTCTAAGCTCTGTTATTCATATTCGCACATACCCAATGAGCATGATAATTTGCATGTGTGTCATTCCCATTTACTATGAGGTATGTGCCAAGTATTGTTCCCATTAGATATGATTTGGATGATCGAAGTAGCCATAAAATCCATTTTCACCAAGTGTTATGCACAACCATAAAAAAATACAATTTGATGTGTGTTAGTGGAGCACGTACATACCCGATGGGAATGATACTTTGCATGTGCATTGATCCCATGTCTATTGAGACATGTATAAAGAATAATGAACATCAAATATTCTTTGGACTATCAAAGTCACCACAAACCCCGTTATGCACCAAGTGTTATGTACAATCGTCAAAACATAGTATCTCGGGGGGGTCACTATGTATAAACCTCTAGATCACATGCGTTTGAGGCCTATTTGTAAAATCCCATATCTGTAAAAAAATTTTAATAAAATGTACCCTTTTCCTATACAAATATGTTATTTTTTTCCAAAAAGAGTTAAAATATTCCCTTATGTAAGTTAATTTTTGTAAAATTTAGGAATTAAAAATAACCTTATGTTGAACTCACGTGATAGGGTTACATATCATGAGTTACCCCCCCAAGCATAGTATGTGAGGTGTGTTATTCTAACGCACACACAATCAATTGGCATGATACTTTGCACACGTGCCAATACCACCTACATTTAGGTGCATGCAAAGTATTGTGACCATCAGGTATGCTTTGGATGGTTGAAGTCACAACAAACCCCATTTTTCACCAAGTGTAATATATAATCATCAAAAACAAGTTCTGAGGTGTGTTTTTCGTATGCCCATATATCCGATGGGCATGATACTTTGCATGCATGTCAATACCACCTCTATTGAGGTGTGTGCAAAGTATCATGCCCAATGAATATGATTTAGATGGTCGAATTCACCACAAACCCTATTTTTCACCAAGTGTTATGCACAACCATAAAAAAATACGCTTTGAAGTATGTTAGTTGAATGCCTAGGTACCTAATGGGCACGATACTTTGCACGTGCATCAATAAAAACAACTCTAAGACGCACTCAAATAATCATACCCATTGGGTATGTTTTGGATGCGTGTGTAAAGTATCATAGCTGTCAGGTATGTGCGAGTTCGAATAACACACTTGCAGAGTGTGTTTTTTGACGGTTGTGCATAAGACGGTAAAAAATGAGGTTTATGGTCAGTTTGACCATACAAAGCATATCATATGAGCATGATACTTGGCATGTGACTCAACATAGGTAAGATTGATGTTCTTGCAAAGTATCTTTCCCATCACACTACTACACACGGGTCTTATTCCGATGCTTTTGCACCGACGTTTAGCGGGCACAGGGCGCTAATCGTTGGTAATCAAAGCGGGATTCGCTAAGTGTTGCTATATAGCGACTTTATACAAGCGTCACTATATAGCGATGCTTTTTACAAGCATCGCTATATAGCGACGTTTAAGAAGCATCACTATATAGCGACACTTATTAGAATTATGAATGGTCGTCATATAGCAACACTGAGACAGTTTCCTATAGCGACGTTTTACAGAGAGTGTTTTTTCCCATACCGACCTTAAAAGATAGTTTTTCCCAATGATTATTTTTTTTTCCTTTTCATACATGTTTGATCCTTTGAGAGAATAAAAGTACAAGAGCATGTACATCAAACCTTTGAAGCTCATATATATATATATTCATGTCCAAGTTTGAGATGAAAAAAATCAATGAAGAGCATTTACATCAACCTAACGTGCCAAACGAGTCTATCTCTATCTCTATGCCGAGTTGATCACCTATATCATCATTGTACTCTAGCATCGTACGTTCACCTAAGAGTACTTGATCATCTTCTTCAATAAAGTGTGGTGATTCTTGATGATCATCATCTTCTTCCTCAATATCGTGATCTCCATCTTCCTCCCGTACAATGTCATTATGTGCATCTTCCTCTTGGCTCATATTGTGATCTTCAATTTCTTTGCTAGATCCATCTAGATTAATTGGATCTGGCATTGGTAGTGGCATCTCCATATCCACATCTCTATCTTCAAAATTTTGCTTACTTCGTGGTGCAACTTGGATCACGTACCACCATCTTGGATCAGAACGATCCAGATGAAAAACACCCTATATTGAAGTTGGGTGCCAAATGCCATCAATTATATATATGAAATTATGCTTAAGTACATGTATCAATGGATCTTTAAAAATGAATGCTTCGATTAATTAAATCATTAGTAAGCACCTGCTCACAATGCTCGAGAAGAACAAAAGTATCACTTTCATCGGTCCAAAGTTTGGTGGAGTCTATTGCAAAGAAACTGCTACTGTCTTTTCTCATTGTCACATGGCAACTGTTGTAAATAGTTCTAAACCTTTTTACATCAAGAATGAAAATACTAAATCGTTTGAAATCAATTTCATAGATTTTGTGTATGGTTCCACAATAATCCAACTGTGAGGAGAGAAGATTGGTATCCAAAGCACTTGCCCAGCTATCTTGTGTGAAGTTAGCCATGACTCCACAATCATATGTGACTCCCTTTGAATCAATGTGCTCCACATGAAAATGTCGTCCATATGACCATAATGCACTGTACTTTTTGTACTACAAAAGAGCATCACTAAAACAATGAAGATACATCTATTTTATAGCATATATTGCCACAAATAATTCCTAATTATGTCAAGAGGTAAGAAACTTACATGCATCATACATCTAGATGATAACTCTCGCTCGCGCTCGTTTATTGTCTCTCCATTGCATTCGGCTTTATGTAGAGCGAGTTGTAGCCAATCAAGTGACATGTGAGTGGGGAGAAAGGCGAGATCCCATGGATATGGTTGCGATCACTTGTACATTATTCTAGATCTCGTCCTTGCATTTATTCTTTCTGCTTTGGCCGCTCATATCTCTCAATCCACTTCTACATCTCCTTGCTATTGAGGATACAAAACTTATTGAATTTCTTCATTTGCTCTTCGCTCATCTTTCTTTCAATCCCTTTTCCTTGGGGAACCTCACCAACGATGCGATCATCATCCTTGTTATACCAAGCTTGCGGCATATCGGGATTCGTGGATGCAAGAAACTTCATGATATACACTAATGACTCTTGCACAAGCCATCCCTCTGCCATGCTTGCTTCTGGTTTTGCTCTTTGTCTTACAAATCCCTTCAAAGTTTTCATAAATCGCTTGAGAAAAAACATCCACTGACTATGAACGGTACCTACAATGGCCACCTCATCAACTATGTGCACAAGCAAGTGCACTTGAGTTGTCATCTCGGGGGGGTCACTATGTACAAACCCTCTATATCACGTGCGTTCAAGGCCTATATTTAAAATCCCTTATCTGTAAAATTTTTCATTAATAAAATGTACCCCTTTTCTATACAAATCTGTAATTTTTTTCCAAAACTATTTAAAATAGTCCCTTATGTATGTTTATTTCTGTAAATTTTAGAAATAAAAAATATCCTTTTGTTGAACTCACGTGATAGAGTTACATATGATGAGTGACCACCCCGAGGTTGTCATAATGCTCGAGGGAAAGTACTTCTCAAGCAAGCATATGGCTTCGATGGCTTCCACCCTAGCCTTCTCCATGCTCAATATGGAGATCTCTTTTTGAGATATCCACCTATTTCACATGTCCATGTAAGATATATTCATAATCAGTCTACAGATTATTCAGCTTAAATTGAAGAAAATGCAATCATTGCGATTTGATAGTAAGCATACCTTACAATACCACTGATCTTGAATATAGTATTTCTAACATCTTCTTGTAAGCATCCTTTTATTGTAATTGGGAGGATGAACTATCAAAGCAACAAAGAAGTCATTCAATAATATAACATAATCATAATTACACTAACGCATCATGATTATCGGTACACTAATCCTATAGCTTAGAATACCTGTAAGACCTTGTGCCAATCATGGGACTTGAGCCCACTAAGCTTATTGTCCTTTGAAAATGCTCCTTTCAAGCAATGCATGTACCCTATGGGTGTTTGAAAAGAGGCAATGTTTTCCTTGATCACTGCCTCCTGTCTCGTGGAGAGGATCCATGTTGCTTTTGGGAGGATAACTTTTCCCAAAGCACGCACTTGGGGCCACAAACGAGACATCCTATTCATAGCACACAAGTCTTCTCTCACCCCTCTCGAGTCTTTGGAACCAACTAAGTGTGCCCAAATAGTAGCCCCCACATTCTTAAAGATATGCATGGGATCCAAGAGATGATTGATTTGTAACTGACCCCAATAATCCAACTCATGAAAGATTGATAGCCTCTTCATACCACGAGGAGGTTCCTGTCCATTCGCCCTCCAGGCCTGAATCCAGTCACTTGCCTTTAAATATGGTGGTGGTGGATCAAGCTGGCCTCCATGCACGAGATGGTCCAGCAAAAGGTATCGAGCATGACCTTCATAAACATTTTTCCTCATATGTTTGGAGTGTCATGTAAGTGATTTCAAACTCGGTCCACATACAGGACAAGCATGGTACCCACTTGTAACAAGTCTTGTACGCATGCATGAATGCCTTAGTATAAGACATGCATGCGAAAGAGAGTCATAGAAGCATAATCCTATATTATACATGTAAAGACATAACCATGTACATGCACACTCTCCATATCATGGGTAGTCATGCATGGTCCACATCAAGATATCCCTAACCAAAATATCATTGGTATGTCTGGGAGCTTTGAAAATATCAAAGACCCGCACTCCTCTCCATAAGATCTGTAACTCCTCTATCAAAGGTGCCATGTACACATCCATATTTTTTTCCTTGTACTTCCTTGGCACAAGTAGTGCAGGCATGAGGTGTCCCTTCTTTATTGTTACACATGGTGGGATGTTGTAATTCACTAAGACTATGGGCTATGTCAACCAAGATGACGAGCATAAACCGAAAGGATTCATGCTGTCCATGGCGAGCCCAAGATGTAAGTTGCGTGGCTCCCTCGCAAAGTCCGGCCACTGGTTGTCTATGTGCTTCCAAGCTACACAATATGTGGGAATCCTCAATGTGTCATCAGTGGACCCATGAGATGCATGCCAAGTCATCAACTCCGCTATGGATTTGCATCGAAACATGTGATGTATTCTTGCAATGATGGGAAAGTGTCTCAAGACCTTTACCGGTATTTGCTCACCCTGCAAGTCATCTCTATATCATTGTTCCCCACACTTCGGACAACTAGCCAAATCTCCAAGCTCATGACGAAAGAGAATACAGTCATTACGGCAAGCATGGATGGTATCATAATCCATACCCACCATTCTCAGCATCTTCTTCGCTTCATCTCTTGATGCGAGCATGGTATTTGGTGCAGGCAACATCTTCTAGAGAAACCTATCACAATTCAAACATACATAGGCTTCGAATAATGATGATTCTTAAACACACATGATGATTCTCACCTCTCTTTTCCCCTTTTCTTTCTTTTTTTGGTACACTAATCCTACAACTTAGAATACCGATAAGACATTCAGCAAGCTTAGAATCCTACACCCTGACATTGAGAAAACATTTATAGACTCCTGCATTCTTTGAATTAGAGTGACAGAAGTCTATATCTATTTGCTCAATGGTAGACTATTGAAGCTTCACATGGGGAAAAAGAGAGAAGGAAAGAGAGGAGAAAAGAGAGGAGAAAAAGGAGAAAAGAGAGGAGAAAAAATATAGAAAAAGAGAGGAGATAAGAGAGAAAAAGAGAGAAAGTGAAAAGAGAAAAAGTGGGGATAAAAGAGAGAAAAAAAGAGAAGGAAAGAGAGGAGAAAAGAGCGGAAAATAGAGGAAAAGAGAGGAGAAAAAGAAAGGAGATAAAAGAGAAAAAGAGAGGAGAAAAGAGACAAAAAGAGAGGATAAAAGAGAGAAGCATAAAAGAGAGTCACAATTCAAACATACATAGGCTTTGAATATTGATGATTCTCAAACATACATGATGATTCTCAAAAAAAACAATATCCAAATAATGAGTCAAATTAATGCGGGAGCTAACCTCATTAAGGCCGAGACACTTGTATTCGACCACCCATACTTTGCTTGTAGATTCAAGATTGAGAGACAAGCCCATATCCATCATGTCCACCATACCCTCGTCATCATTTGGCACATCCAGGAGACTATAATCTTTCTCAAAGTGTGAAGGTATATGTGTACCCTCACCACCCTCCTCATCTAGTTTCAAGATTTCGTGTAAATATAAGATCTTGTCTCAAAGTTTCGTGTCATAATGGTATCCAATATTAATTACGAACTCAAATAGCATTGACTTACTAATGATCCATCACCACTTGCAACACCAATGGTGGGTATTGGTTTGGGCTCCTCCTCATACATCCGCAAGTGGTGCATGACAATACAAAGTTGATGTCCTACTTCTCACTTACAATGAGTGCAATGACAATAGAATCTCTCTATAAGCCACTCTGTGCTCCCACGCGTTGATGCATCATCTGACGAGCTTCCACTCATCCCTTCCATTTGCACACTTCCAAAATCACAACATGAGTTGTAAGGAAATCTATTAAGATCCAAAAAATAGCCACCCATGAATTCCAACAATAACTACTTTGAACCGTCGCTATATAGTGACGCTTTGCCCTGTTCAGTCACTATATAGCGATGCTTTGCCCTGTTCTATCACTATATAGCGATGTTTTTTGGATATAAATGTTGCTAGATAGTGACTAACCAGCGTCGCTATATAGCGACGTTGGGGGCTTAAACCTGAAACCCTGCGCGATGCCGTCTTTCATAACTCTATTGCGAGAAAAGCAAAAATCTCTCCTCCCACCTTATATTCGATGACCTTGCTTTCATTCTCTCTATTCCCCACTGCTCACCCCTACCCAGCCCCTCTCCCAACACTTGTGCTCCCTCTCCACCCTTCTCCCTCTCTGCTTGTGTGAAATGAAGTTTTTCAAGAAGGTGAGTCTCTTTAAGCAATGTAGGTTCATTTTTTGTGAGATCTCATTTTGTGAGTGTTGAAGCATGTTTCTCCTTGTATTGCTAACTTGGCTATGTGCTAATTTTCATGCTTGATTTTCAGAGGCTAAGGACAAAAAACGAGATTTGGTGAAAGAAAGAAGACTCACCTCTTCTCTTTTTTGTATTTCTCTTCCTCCTCTCTCTCCTTGTTTGTAGGTTCATGCTTTCTCCTTGTTTGTAGGCTTATGCTTGTCTCCTCAATCCAATCCCTTTGAGAAGTTGCTCCTCGAAACTCCTCCTTCCTCTAACTAGTTATCTGAAAAATGGTATGTTTCCTCTCTTTTGTAGGGCCAATCCATGAAACATCGAGCGGGACTTTTCCATGTAAGAAAGTGCTTTCTCTTTTTTCCTTTTGTTATTTTCGTTATTTGCATTGGCCTGTAGCTAGTGCCTTAAGCGCTAGCTGCAGTGATGGATGTAGGAACCCTCTCTTCCCCTCTCTTCTCTTATTCCCTCTTCTTCCCCTCTTTGCCTCTTTTCCTCTCTCTTTCCCCCACTCTTTCCCTCATATGCTCATGCATAAGCATAAGCATAATCTTTCTCTCTTTTTCTCTTATGCATATGTTTTTCCTTCTCTTATGCTTATGCTATTTCCCCTCTTCTTTTTCCCTTCTTCCAATCTCTTTTCCCCTCTTTTTTCTCTTATTTTTCACTCTCTTTTTCTCCTCTTATGCTTATGCTTATGCTTATGCTCATATGCATTTGGCTATGCTTATGCTTATGCATGCGCATATGCTCATATGCTCATGCATAAGCACAAGCTTGTGCTTTCTCTCTTTTTCTCTTATGCTCATATGCTCATGCATAACCATAAGCATATGCTTTCTTTCTTTTTCTCCTATGCTTATGCTCTTTTTCCCTCTTCCTTCTCTTATGCTTATGCTCTTTTCCCCTCTTCTTTTTCCCCTCTTTCAATCTCTTTTCCCCTCTTTCAAACATATGCTTTCCCTCTTTTTCTCTTATGCATATGTTTTTTCTTCTTTTATGCTTCTGCTTATGCATGAGCATATGTCTCCTCCTTCTCCTTCTCCTTCGCCTTCCCTTTTCTTTTTCCCTCTCTTTTCATAAGCATATGCCTATGCCTATGCCTATGCCTATGCTTATGCTTATGCTTATGCATGAGCATATGCTCATATGCTTATGCATAAGCATAAGCATATGCTTTCTATCTTTTTCTCTTATGCATATGCTTTCTCTCTTTTTTTCTCTTATGCATATTTGGTTCTTTTCCCCTATTTCAAACATATGCTCTCTCTCTTTTTCGCTTATGCAAATGTTTTTTCTTCTCTTATGCTTATGCTTATGCATGAGCATATGTCTCCTTTTTCTCCTTCTCCTTCTCCTTCCCTTCTCTTCTTTTTTCCTCTCTTTTTCATAAGCATATGCCTTTGCCTATGCCTATGCTTATGCTAATGCATGAGCATATGCTCATATGCTTATGCATAAGCATAAGCATACGCTTTCTCTCTTTTTCTCTTATGCATATGATTTCTCTCTTTTTTTCTCTTATTCATATTTGGTTCTTTTCTCCTTTTTCAATCTCTTTTCCCCTCTTTCAAACATATGCTTTCTCTCTTTTTCTCTTATGCAAATGTTTTTTCTTCTTTTATGCTTATGCTTATGCATGAGCATATGTCTCCTTCTCCTTCTCCTTCTCCTTCTCGTTCCCTTCTCTTATTTTTTCCTCTCTTTTTCTCTTCTTTTCATAAGCATATGCCTATGCCTATACCTATGCTTCTTTTCATAAGCATATGCCTATGCCTATACCTATGCTTATGATTATGCTTATGCTTATGCGTGAGCATATGCTCATATGCTTATGAATAAGCATAAGCATATGCTTTTTGTCTTTTTCTCGTATGCATATGCTTTCTCTCTTTTTTTCTCTTGTGCATATTTGGTTCTTTTCCCCTCTTTCAATCTCTTTTCCCCTTTTCTTTCTTTTCTTTTCCCCTCTCCTTCTCTTATGGTTCTCCTTCTCTTTTGCTTCTCTTATGCTTCTCCTTCTCTTATGCATATGCTTTCCCTCATATGCTTTCCACTTCTTACCTGCTCTTGTTTTTTATTTTTTATTTTCGTGTTTGTGTCTACGTTTGTCCAATCCCCCCAAATTAGACATGGAATCACGTCGCACATCCGACGAGTACGGAAACCCTCGTAGGAGGAGACATCATGATCTCTATTCTCCAAAGAACTTTGATTCCACTCAAGCGACACCTCAGGGGCCTACCCCTACAACTACCCCTGGCCCGACTCCTCTCGAAAGTAGCACTGTGACTACCCCTCGGGGAACTCCTTTGCTAGCAACCCATGGCTTTGTCGAGACTCGTGACGAGTTTGTCACACAGATGACGGATGCAGAGGCAATGGGATTCTTATCTCTGCTATCCCAGAGGACCTCAACAAATCCCTCTCCTACACTGATGGCTGGACCTACTGTTCAGCCGTCCCCTCTAGCCCCTTTGACTGAGGGGTCATCAGCTGGGCGTGCCCATCATAAGGGAAGGAAGAGTAGGAGGGGTCGCTTATGTTGTGCTGACTCGGGAGATGTAGATGAGTAAGCACACTCACATCCCTACATGCCTCCACTTGGTCTCGAGACCTAGTACCAGTCAGGTCCCTTACTCTCTCCTACTCCCACTGCTACTCCTCACTTCGAAAGCGGTCGCAGTAACACCACTCGCTTTGACTCTACCACTACCATGAGTCCTTACCCGATCAAGGACCTGCCCTATCAAATCACGGCTGTTGGAGAGATAATAGAAGATAAAAAGGACGTAGCAGTGATGGCCACCATGAGGCAGTTGATGAGCCACCACTTGAGGAGCAGCATAGCTACTGACTGGCAGTACTAAGATGACCAAAAGAAGTAGTCAATCACTGATGAATTGAAAAGAAAATACCCTAACCCCCTAAATTGGGAGTTCAATGAGAATTACATTCGAGAGCACATGGGTTTGGTCTTGAAGCATCATAACTTCCATCGCAAAGGGGAAGGCTAAACCCAGCTGGGCAGACAAAGCTAATTGGAAGTTTTTCAAGAAGCAGCATCCCAAAATGTTCAAGGGTCAGAGGAGGGCTGCGAGGAGATGGTTGGACTCTATAGCTACCTCGCATTTTAGTGCAGGCGGATAGTTGGCATTCAAGGCAACCGTGGTAAGTCTACTTCTTCTGATTTAATGTATTGTTCTATTTGTTTTACTACATATTGCATGTACTTTATCTAACGCTTGTAAATTGGACCCATAGCAAGCTGCGATGGGTCGCCTTCCTTTAGACACAGACATGAGACGCGCATTTTACGTAGGAACAAAGCTATGGTTTATTGAGTAGGAGGCATTGGGAGTAACGGTCGATTGGGCTGAGGTAGCTTCTCACATGGTATAAGTCTACTCCTACTTATAATCTCACTTTTTAAACTGTTTTATTCTTTAAGTT
Organism: Dipteris shenzhenensis; assembly: GCF_047967505.1. Taxonomy (NCBI): domain Eukaryota; kingdom Viridiplantae; phylum Streptophyta; class Polypodiopsida; order Gleicheniales; family Dipteridaceae; genus Dipteris; species Dipteris shenzhenensis. The sequence goes on along the minus strand of NC_141614.1, from coordinate 23,254,612 downwards.
CCAATCTAATTTCCAATTAATATGGTTTCACTCTTAGAATCAAAGCTCGAACGTCCCATCAGCGGAGGTGAGCAGTGATGATGAGGGATTAGGCTTACATGGCTTTGACGAGGGCCAGGGATCAGGCATAGTTCACGAGGGCCAAGGATCTAGCCAGCAAGATGAGGACAAGGATGATGATGACGATTCAGATGAGCAGTAGTAGTAGTAGTATTAGTAATAGTTTGCATATACTTCGCCATGTATATGCTTTTGTATATCGGCTCGTTTGAGCGATTTTGTATCACCCTTTTGGAAAGGGTAATTTTGTAACAAACAATGTTGTATATCTTCAACATGTATATGCTTCTGTCACTCGGTTCATTTGAGCGATTTTGTATCACCCTTTCCACAAGGGAAATTTTGTAATAAAAAACATTCTTTTGTAATTACTAAATAAAAAACATTAGTGGGGCAAAATAGGGCTTATTGTGGCCCTATTTAGCCCCACTAATGTTTTTTTAAAGCTTTTGTTAATCGTCACTATATAGCAACGTTTACCAGTGTCACTAATTAGCGACATTTACAAGTGTTGCTATATAGTGATGTTTACTAACATCGCTATATAGCGACCGTTCTTTTTTGATAATTATCGCAACGTAAATAACGACCTTTGTGCCCATTAAAAAAAAACTTTTTAGTGTAAAAAAGGTCAGTATTTTCATCAGAAAAGAACCTATGCCTTGTAATGTCGGGTATTTGTGCATTCGAATAACACACTTCAAAGCGTTTTGATGGTTGTGCATAACACTTGGATAACAACTGGATTTGTGGCGACTTCAACCATTCAAAGCATATTCAATGGGAATTATACTTTGCATGTGTCTCAATGTAGGTGTTATTAGCACGTGTGAAAAGTAGCAAGTCCAGCGGGTATATGCGCATCCGAATGACAGACCTGAGAGCCTGTTTTTTGATAGTTGCGTGTAAGACTTGGTGAAAAACAGGGTTTAATGTGACTTTGACCATACAAACCATATCCTAGGGGAACTATACTTCCCATGTGACTCAACATAGGTGCAATTAATGTAACTACAAAGTATCATGCCTATCAGACATGTATGCATTCGAATAACACACCTCAGAGTGTGTTTTTTGATGGTTCTGTATGACACTTGGCAAAATACATGCTTTGGTACGACTTGGACAATGCAAAACATGTCTAATGGACATGATATTTTGCATATACTACAACATAGGTGGGATTGATGTGTGTGCAAAGTATCATGCCCATTGGATATGTACACATTCGAACAACACACCTCGAAGCGTGTCTTTTAATGGTAGATGGTTGTGCATGAGACTTAGTAAAAGACGTGGTGTAATGTGACTTCGACCATGCAAACCATATCAAATGGGCACAATATTTTTGAACACATATCAATCCCATCTACCTTGATAGACTTGCAAAGTATCGTGCCCATCGGACATGTGCACATTCAAATAATATACCTCCGAGCATGTCTTTTTAACGGTTGTGCATGACACTTGGTGAAAAACACGCTTTAATGCTCAGGGGGGTCACTCATCTTATGTACCACTATCACGTGATTTCAAAAGAAGTTTATTTTTTATTTCTAAGTTCTATTAAAAGTAATTTACATAAGGGGTATTTAAAATAATTTTGAAAAAGAATTACAGATTTATATAGAAAAAGGGTAACATTTATTATGTTTTTTTTACATATAGGGTATTTTACAAATAGGCCTTGAATGCACATGATATAGAGGGTTTATACATAATCCCCTCCCAAAAAAACTTTCATGCGACTTTGACCATGAAAACCATATCCGATGGACATAATACTTTGCACCTGCCTTGATCTAGGCAAGGTTGATGTGTATGCAAAGTATCGTGTTTGAATAATGGAACCCAGAGCGTGCTTTTTTACCATTGTGCATGAGACTTGGTGAAAAACATGGTCTAGTACGATTTTCACCTTGCAAGCCATATCCGATGGCAATGATACTTTTCATGTGCCTCACAATAGGCGATATTGATCTGCATACAAATTATCATGGCCATCGGATATGTGCGCATTTGAATAACACAAATCAGATGGTGTGTTTTGACCATTGTGCATGAGACTTTGTGAAACACTTGGTCTAATGTGAGTTCAACTATGCAAACTATATCTGATGGCAATGATAATTTGCACACACCTCAAGATAGGTGGCATTGATGTGAGTGCAAAGTATCATGGCCATCAAAAGAAAAAGACTAACTATAATCCAACTCCGGGAACGGATTTATTTATTGTTTTGTTTGGAAAAAGCAAATTTAAAAATATGGTCACGATAGCACAAAGGTAGGAAAAAAATGGAATGGATGCAAGAGGAATTAAAGGAAAGGGGAAAGGTAAGGGATGAGAGAGAGGGGAGGGGGGGAATGGAGGGAAGGGGAAAGGTAAGGGACAAGAGAGAGGGGAGAGGGAGAGGGGGGGGGGAGGGGGAGGTGGGGGGAGAGGGGGGGAAGAGGGAGAGAAGGAAAGTTTGAATTCTAGGAAAGGGAAGGGAGGGGAGGAAATTCGAATTCTAGGGAGGTAAAGGGAGACAAAAAAAAGAGGGAAATTTGAATTTTTAAGGGTTTGGTGGCTTACATGTTGACCTCCCACCATAACCTAAGGGAGGCTAGTCTCCTTCCCCTCCTTCTTCACTTCCTCCACTCTCCCTTTTCTTTTCCCTTCCTCTCCCCTCTACCCTCTCCTCTCGTGAACTCTTCGCTTTTCCCTTCCCCTCCCCTCTCCCTCTCTATTCCCTCTTCTTTCTCTCCCCTCTCTGTCTCTCTTCTTCTCTCTTCTCACTTCCTTGTCCCTCGCATTCTCTTTCATTTTGCTCCCCCTTTTCCTCCTAAACACAAAATTGCATGGCCGTAGACATGCATGTATGCCTCTGGAAAAGTATAAACAAAAAATGGGGGGAAGAGGGGAGTGTGTGGCCATGGCCATGGCCATGCCCCCTCCCCTCTCCCCTCCCCCCCTACCTCTCACTAACCCTCCCCCCCTCCCCCGGCAGCCCTCCCCTCTCCCCTTTCTCCCCCTCTTGTAACCATGGCCATGCCCCCCCCTTCTCCTCCCCTCCTCCCTCCCCCTTCCCTCCCCTTACCCTCTCCTCCCCATTCCTGTTCCCCTCTCTTCCTCACCCCTCCCCTCCCCTCCCCTTCCCATCCTCCCCTACCACTCTTCTCCCCTTCCCCCTTTCTCAACCTTCCCCTCTCTTCCTCACCCCTCCCCTTCCCCCTTCCTCACCCTCCCCTTGCCTTCTTTCCTCCTTCCCTCCCCTTCTTTCCCCCCTTTGGTTTGCTTTATCTCTCTCTCTCTCTCCCTCCCTCCCTCCCCTTCCCTTCCCCCTTTGTTCCCTTCCCCTTTGCTTCCCTTCCCTTCCCCTTAGCTCCCCTTCCCTTTCCCCTTCCTTTACCTCTCTCTATTACCCCCTCCTTTTATCTCTCTTTCCCCCTCCCTCCCCTTCGTCAATAGCGGTAGCATGAATCCAACACTGACACGAATGAACCAAAAGCCCTCAGGGCATGTCCATGCCATGTGGGCAAGTGCAATGCACTTGTCATACCATATGTAGCAATGGCCTTCCATCAATATGCCATGTGGGCAAGTGCCGCACACCCATCCCTCCATATGTACCAATGTCCTTCCATCGATGAACCAAAGGCATGTTCGTGACATGCATTCATGTGCAATGGCTTGTGATGCCATATCTTCTAGATTTTAGAGTTTTGATACTCTCAAAAGGTGTTTATCAATACCGTTATGAAATCTTGAAGATTTTAGATAACTCTTATGGGTAAATTAATATCATGGATGGGCCACACACACACACACACACATATAGATCTATATGCATTAAAATTTTTTTAGGTCATTTAAATTGTTAATAAGTTTTTAAAAAGTTAAGATCTAAAAGAAAATTTCTTTAAAATAAAAATGTATCCTAGAGTAAGATGCGAATGAAATTTCCTACTTTTTATGTGCAAAAGGATTATGTGAGTAAATAATATTTTTATGTGGAAAGGATAGTGCCATAAAATAAACTTTTGATTGGGAAGGGAACGTTTCAAAATGTAAACTCTTCATTTGAGAAGGAATTTTAGGATTAGTCCAAAGGTAGACATTGGAGTCCAAAATTAATGAAATGTGTGTTTACCTTTGTTTCCATTCTATCATTAGGTTCTCTATCTCCATAAAAAAATCATTCATGTCTCCCTTGTCACATGTTTTCAATTTGTAGGTCGTAGTCTCTTTACTTACCTTTGCCCCCAATTCCCACTTACTTAGTATCCCATGCATTTCTTTATGTTCACTTAAATCTACTGTCTCATACCTAAATGTGATTCTCTCCCTATTGCAAAAAATGTTAACATCTCTTGACAAATTAAGCCCCCAAATATCATAATTTTGTGCCTACTCCAAATGCATTGCATACTTACATTCTTCATTCTAGCGTACTCATGGACTAGCCATTCATCCTATGTATGCTTTGTGGTCTCAAACAAGCATCCCAAATCCATTTCTCCCCCATCCCCACTTCTCTCTCTCTCTCACTCTCTCTCTCTCTCTGATCTACACACAAATGGATCACATTACACTTCTACTCAACCTTTTATAAATTCTCATGGTAAAGGAAACTCTTGATTTGAAAATCTCTATTCACATTCTTCTAATAATAATTTTCACTCTTTGTGATGCAACAAACCCTTTTTCTTGAAGACTTTATTAATAATCTACCATCACAAAGGTGGCAATTGATCTCGAGACTCTAGCCATGATGGGATCCTTGATTTATGGCCACATCATACTTTGTGAATAATTGGGACACAATGGAATTTTAAGGGATTTAAATTGGTTCATATGAAATGATGATTTAAATCGATTTGTAAACGTTAAAAAACGTCAATAAATCAAGGAAATTGTTCCCTTAGTGATTGGAGGATTGGTCAACACTTATCAAAACATGATTTTCTTACTACCATTAGTAAATATTACTTGTATGAGAGTACACCATGATAAACAAATTGAGATATTAAGTGCTATGTTCTTAGTCAACTAGTTTGTGAATAAAAGTAGGTTCTTTTAGTGATTTAAATCAATTGTACTTAAAACGGATTTTTGTAACAAAAAAGGTTTCACAAAAATCATTAGGGGCACTAAATTTTGGCAATATTTATGATTGCACATTCTCAAATTGTCATATAGTGAGCTTATAGAAGCAGAAGTTTTCGAGAGATTTAAATTATTGTAATTTATTTTTAAAAAACTAAAGGATAAAAATTGATCAAATAGCACCTATAGTTAGTACCCTTACGTTAAGCAAGATATCACATATATTGTAGGCTACAATTTAACCATGTGGAAATGTGTAGTGAAAAAAAGGTAAAGGATACTATTGAGTGCCCATGGCATGGTAGATACTAGTTAAAATCTTACTATCTCATCCAAGTTTTGTAATGCATCATTCCACAGGTATGAGAGGTATGTTCTTAACTAAGGCTCAAAGGAGTCTCAGAACTTCAATGTTTGTAAAATGGTACAATTTTATTTTCCTAATTATTTTCTTAGAGCTATCTTCTATTATTTGTGTTATATTTCTTAGATTTGAAAATGTGTATAAATAAATAATAGATATTGTTAAACAAAAGAATAGCAAAGAGAGAGAGGACATGAGTTGCTCTTGATGGTAGTGAGTAGTATTGATAGTTCATATGTATAAACAGATGAGAGCTAGGTCGAGTTAGGGCTAGCTACATATAGCCCTAACAACTAGGGTTTTTCTTTGGTGCATGAAAAAGTACCTTTGGGTGTATAAGGGAAAAACCCGAGCTATCTATGTGACATATATACAAAGATGGACATAAGGCATAAGTTAAAAATTGTATGTGTTTAGTGTTGCATAGTATATACAATGGTATTTGTGAATAATTTTAAAATTAGTATCTAAAATATGTACACAATTATTATGGAGTTGTGGTAAGAATCACAGTAAATTCACAAAATTAGCAACCATTGATAGGGTCAATGTTTGCTTGGGTGTAGCTAGTTGTGGTTTGGTTCAGGGCTTTTTTGGTACATATGTATCTTGCTTGACCCACAACTTATGTATTGCTCAACCAAATTTGGAAAACTTGGTCTTCAAGTTGTAGTACATATTCCAAACTTTAACATCAGAACAAAAAAATATGGAATAAATATTTGGAACAAGACCATTAAAGCATTACAAGTGCTATATTGAGTGTGAAGCATGCATTTTGAAGAGTATAGGATATAAAAATTTATTCAAAAACTCCAAATTTTCTTCTTCTCATACATGCGACCAAGTAATCATTCAAAGTACACCAGTGAGCTTCACCTCAACCAAAGCACACACATAATTGATAACATTAAATGTGGTTTAAGAGGCTTCCAGTGTTGTGCTAAAATTATGCACACCCATTTGAGGGAACACTCTATAACTTCTTCTTGATTTGATAAAAACAAAAACCAATTGAAAAAATATAAGCCAAACAAGTGGGATTGTTGCATGGTGGTCTTAAAACACTAATAGTTGGTAATATTGGTATCTAGATTCACCCTAGAATAGAAGAACTTAAAAATGTGCGATTTGTTCATATATAAAGATGTTTTAATAAATTTAACATTATGTACAATTTTGTATCAGTTCTTTTCCATGCAATTCCTTGCTATATGGCTCATAAGAATGTCAAAGGTCATTCAATTTCATAATATATAGCATCAAAGCCGATAGCATGCACAACAACACAATGCATCCATACACACATTTTCAGACGTGTTTATTGAAATTAAAAAAAAAGTGACGGGCGCATCTGTTAGCACATCTATTAATGCATCTATAGACCCACATATATAGGCATGTCTATATAGTAGAGAGACATGTGTATAGATGTGATAATAGATGCTATGCAAAATTTTGAAAAAAGAACAAAAAGACGCGCTTATAGATGCTCTATAATTTTTATTAAAAAAACAGAATGCTGTGTGATTGAACAAAATGTTGTGTTTGCTATGTGGTTGCAAGAATCCCAATTCTACAATGTGCAATGCAATTATTATAGCCAATAACATTTTAATCTGCATGATTCCATGCACGTCTATAGCCGATGATTACAATTCCGAATAAAACATTACAACTCCAAAACACAGAGCATTCATTGATAAAACATTGCACAAGGAAATTGAATGCCAAAAAAAAAAGAGGAGTGTATATTAATTCATAGCCCAAAAAGTGCTTGTATATACATATAGCATGAAGCCAAGCCACCTATGGATTTAAGTTTAAAAAATAAGAGGAGTGTATATCACAATTCATAGCCCAAAAAATGCTTGTATATACACAATAGCATGAAGCCAAGCCACCTGTGGCTTCAAGTACAAAAGAGAATAGGTAGCACTACTTCTATGACTAATCGGAGGCATCCTCATCCTCTCTCCCATCATCAGAGCCTTCTTCATTTCCTTCTTCCTCCTCAGTATCCTCATCTTCTTCCTCCTCAATATCCCCAGGAGCCTGTAAATGAGGGACAACATGTCTCGATGTATAAAAAAATAAATCTTTATTTAAAGCATTGAAAATTTTTATGTACTTTTAAATACCTGCAAGGGCACTCCAGTAGCCCAGATATACTGCTCCTTAGTAATCCACCCCTCGAAGTATGTCACTAATGTCCATGATGGTAGGCTGTCTCGGCAAGAGTAGGGTATCTACCCACGATATCAAGCTACAAGATGACACAATTTAGAGAAAATATATTTCAATTGGACTTATACCATGCAAGGAACCACCTCAGTCCAATTGATATTGCTCCTAGCACCTCCTACTCAATAAACCACGGCTTTGCTTCTATGCGGAATGCGCGGCTCATCTCTTTGTCTGTGGTAAGGCGACCCATCGCATCTTGCTGTGGGCCCAATTTACGAGAGTTAGATAAGTGCATGAAATATGTGATAAAACAAATAGAATAATAAATTAAATGAGAAGAAGACTTACCACCCATGCCTCGAACGCCAACCGTCCGCCTGCACCAAAGCGAAGTACGTACGAAGTCTAGCCATCTTCTCGCAGCCCTCCTGTGACTCTCAAACTTTTTAGGATGGTCCTTGTACTCCTTCTTGAAAAACTTCTAGTTAGCTTTGTCTCCCTAGCTGGGTTTAGCCTTCCCCTTTGGGATAGAAGTACGCAAGGTTGACCTACAATGCTTCAAGACCCCACCCATGCGCTCTTTCATTTAAGAGTTACCGAACTCTTGATTTGGGGGGTTAGGTAATTGTCTTTTCAATTTATCAATGATTGCATTCTTCTTTTCATCATCCTTGTACTGCCAGTGTAGCTATACCGCTCTTGAAGTGGTGGCTCATCAACCGCCTCATGGTGGCTAGCACTTCCGAGCCCTTTTTATTTTCTATTATCTCTCCATCCCTAGTGATTTCATAGCACAGGTCCTTGGGCAAGAAAGGAGGAGTCATGGGAGTGGCAGAGCTAGACTGAGGGGTGTTGCTGCGAGTGCTTACAGAGCAAGGAGTAGTAGAGGGAGTGGGAGAGGGCCAGGGACCTGATTGGTATTGGATCTCATGACCAAGTGGAGACCTGTAGGGATGTGAATGTGTTGACTCATCTACATCTCTTGAGTCAATATAGCAGCCTCGACCCTTCCTACTCTTCCTTCCCTTATGATGGATACGCCAAGGTGATGACCCCTCGATTGAAGGGGCTAGGGGGGATGGTTGTCGAGTAGGTCCAACCGTCGGTAGGAGAGGGAAGAGTTGAGGTCCTCTGGGATAGCAGAGAGAAGAATATCGTTGCCTCTGCATTGCTCATCTGTGCGACAAACTTGTCAGGGCTCTTGGTGATGCCATGGGCTACTAGCAAAGGAGTTCCCCGAGGGGTAGTCATAGTGCTAGGTCCAAGAGGAGTCGGTAGGCCCCTAAGGAGTCACCTGAATGGAATCAAAGTCCTCTAGAGAGTAGAGATCGTGATGTCTCCTCCTACAAGGGTTTTCATATCATCGGATGTGTGATGTGATCCCATGCCTAAATTTGGGGAATTGGACAAACATAGACACAGACATGAAGACAAAGATTTAAAAAAAACACAAGAGCAGGTAAGAAGTAGAAAGACAATTAATTACTTAAGACAATTATGAAATTAAAACTCAAGAAATTATGAAAAGACAATTAATCACTTGTGAAAATTATGAAATGACATCAATGTAGAAAGGATAAATATAAAAGGACAATTATTTACTTAGGACAATTATGAAAAGCCAGTTTTGAAATGATAAATATTTATGAAAGGCAAGTGGAATTCAAGAAGGTTTTCACATATAAAAAATATCGCCAAAAATACAAGAAGGTTCTCATGTACAAAAAGAGACAAAAAGAGAGCGCAAAATATGTCTCCAAAAGTATGCTTAAGAAAAATTTGTATCCAAAAGAGACATTCTCTGAAAATTGTAAAATAGTGGAGGAGGTCTACTGCTCTGCATTACTTCGGGGTGCTAGGCGGGTCACTGGGGACCTCATCCTCCACTTCTTCTAATATGTGGTCATGCTTCTTAGGGATTATGGATTCCCAATCCATGAAGGCCTCCACACAATCCATTATGTCCTTTATACAATCATATATTGTGCTCCAATAGTCATGGTCATCTCTCCAAAACCTATAGAGATCCTGTAGGTTTTGTCATGCATTCCTTAGTCACCCCTGCTTCACTACCCTTTGTCTTGGATCCCACCCATGTGCATGCACCTAGACATTGTACTTCACCTAGTCGCTATCTTGCGCAATCTTTTCTTTTACATGAGCTAGCAGAAAAGCTATGTCTATAATCCGTGCAACATGGGGAACCAAGTTGGGGTTTACGGAGGACACCCGTGGGTGAGGGGGTGGTTGTTCCATTTAGAATCTGTTTGAAAAAAAAAAGAACCAAATATGGTTAAGGAGCAAAAGAAAAAATAATGGAATACGGCTATGGAGAAGGAAATAAGCATAAGCATAAGAAGAGGGGAAAATTAAAAAAGAGTGGAAAAAAGAGAGGGGAAAAGAAGAAAAATAGACAAAGAGAGGGGAAAAGAGAAGGAAAAAGAAGAGAAGGAAGCAATTGAAAGAGACGAAGAGAGAAGAGAGGATGAAAGAGTAGTAGGAAAAGAGGGGAAGACAGAAACCATATGCTTGTGCTTATATATGGGCATATTAGCATATGCTCATGCATGGAAAGGGAAGAAAAAAGAGAGGGGAAAAGAAGAAAAGCATAAGCATATGAGCATAAGCATACGTAAATGCAAGAGAAGGAAAAGAGGAGAAAAAAGAGCAAATGCATATGCATATGAAAAGAGAGAAAAAGAAAGGGAAGAGAGGGGAAAAGAGAGGGAAAAAGAAGAGAAAGGATGTTCTTATGCTTATGCATGAGCATTCAAGCATATGCTCATGTATGAGCATAAGCATACAAGCATATGCTCATGCATCTACTTTAGCATATGAGCATAAGCATATGCAAGAGCATATGCTTATGAAAAGAGAGAAAAGAGGATGAAAGAGGGGAAGAGAAGACGGGAAAAGAAGAAAAGAGAGGAAAGAGAGAAGAGAGGATGAAAGAGTAGAAGGAAAAGAGAGGAAGAGATGAAAGAGAGGGAAAAAGAAGAGAAAGCAAACGGATATGCTTATTAAAAGAGAGAAGGAAGAGGGGAAAAGACAAGGAAAAAAGAGAGGGGAAAAGAAGAAAAGAGATGGGAAAAAGAGAAAAAGAGATAAAACATATGCTTATGCTTATGCATGAGCATATGAGCATATATTCATGCATAAGCATAAGCATAGGCAAATGCATATGCTTATGAAAAGAGAGAAAAGAGGATGAAAGAGAGGAAATAAGAGAGGGGAAAAGAAAAGAAGGAAGAGGAAGGAAAAAAGAGAGGGGAAATGAAGAAAAATAGAAGGAAAAAAGAGAGGGGAAATGAAGAAAAGAGAGGAAAAGAGAGGAATAAGAAAAAAAAAGAGAAAAAGAGAGAAAGCATATGCTTATGCTTATGCATGAGCATATGCTCATGCATAAGCATAAGCATAGGCAAATGCATACGCTTATCAAAAGAGAGAAAAGAGAATGAGGATGACAGAGAACAAAAGAGAAGAAAAAAGAAAGGGGAAAAGAAGAAAAGAGAGGAGAAAAGAGAGAAGAGAGGATGAAAGAGTTGTGACGCTCCAATTTTGTATATGAAATATTTTGGAATATATATCATAGATATTGTTCAGAAAGGATGCTTTTGATGTTTTGAAGGTTTTGGGAAAGTTTGGTGTTGGTCGAAAAATTTTGGTTTTTGTCCATTATGGTGTCGGCTTGGATTTTGCGGCTTGATTTTGAGTTGGTTAGAGAAATAATTTTAAGAAACTCTATATGAGAAAGTTTTAGATCTTGTTGAGTAGAAAAACTTTGTCCTAGTGAAAAATTTGTGGTTCACTCATTTGCATGCCTGTATGGAGGTCAAAAGTTGCTAACAAAGTGGTTTTGAGCTAAAAGTGCATCTAGATTTCTGTGTCAAGAATTGCAGGCATTAGACGGAGGTCGAGATGGAAGAGTTGGCCATGAAAGGTCAAATGCAAAGGGAAAGAAGAGGGTCTGATCTTCGAGATGAGCTATTGAGCTTGTCCATTGGATCTACGAGGTAGGTGTGGTGATGCTCTAAACAGGGCCGTTTTCATGCCTTTAAATTTTTTTTAAAAAAAAAGAAAAGAAAAGAGAGACATCGAGATTCCGTACGCGTTTGCTATCAAAAGCACACGCTAAAAGATGGTGAAAAGCACACACACGCTTTTCGAGAAAAGCTATTTTTGGCCGATTTTGGAGGCTTTTGGCCACTTTCTGGAAGTCGTGAAAGCCTATAAAAGAAGAGATCGTGAGAAGGAGAACACACAATCCAACGCACACATATCGAGGCTGTACGAAAGAGAAGAGAAGGCATGCATCTCGAGGTCACGCGAGAGAAGAGAAGGCACGCATATCGAGGCACTGCAAAAGTGACAATAGCACACGCGAATCAAGGCAGCACAAAGAAGAAGATAAGATCAAGATATTTTGAGAGTGAGAGTGAGAGTGTGATTGAGATTTGACCATTTGATCATCTGATTTGAACATCTTCATGCGAGTGAGAGTGAGAGAGAGTGAGATAGCTCGAGGGTGGACGGGTGGTATCGAGCTCCTTCACGAAGTGATTCTTCTCCAAAATTATTTTAAAGACTTATCAGTTTGATTCATACTGGAATCTCTCTTCTTGTTCATTCGTGATTATTATCTTGCTACAATTTTGATCGTGATTGTGATAGAACGGTGCATGACAAGAGTAGAAGAAAAGAGAGGAGAAAAGAGAAGGAAAAGAGAGAAAAAAGAGAGGGAGAATAGAGAAGAGAGAAAGCATAAGCATATAAGCATATAAGCATAAGCATATGAGCATAAACATAGGCAAATGCATATGCTTATGAAAATAAGAGAAAAGAGGATGAAAGAGAGGAAATAAGAGAGGGGAAAAGAACACAAGGAAGAGAAAGAAAGAGGAAAAAAGATAAGGAAAAAAGAGAGGGGAAAAGAAGAAAAGAGAGAAAAAAAGAGATGCTTTTTTCTTCTCTCTTCCTCTCTTTCATACTCTTCCTCTTTTCTTCTCTCTTTTCGTAGGCGAATGCATACGCTTACGAAAAGAGAGAAAAGAGGAAGAGAGAAGAAAAAAGAGAGGGGAAAAGAAGAAAAGAGAGGAGAAAAGAGAGAAGAGAGGATGAAAGAGTGGAAGGAAAAGAGGGAAGAAAAGAGAAGGAAAGGAAAGAAAAAAGAGAGGGAGAAAAGAGAAGAGAGAAAGCATAAGCAAATAAGCATATAAGCATAAGCATTCGCAAAAGAGAGGAAAAGAAAGGGGAAGAAGAAGAGGAAATAACAGAGGGAGGGAAAGAGGGGGGAAAGAGTGAGAAAAGAGGAAAAGACGGGAAGAAGAGGGAATAAGAGAAGAGAGGGGAAGAGAGGGTTCCTACACCCTTCACTGTAGCTAGCACTTAATGTGCTAGCTGTAGGTCAATGCAAATAATGGAAATCAAAGGAAAAGTCCCGCTCGGTGTTTCATGGACTGGCCCTACAAAAGAGAGGAAACATACCATTTTTCAGATAACTAGTTGGAGGAAGGAGGCGTTTGGAGAAGAAACTTTCCAAAGGGATTGGATTGAGGGGACAAGCATAAGCGGACAAACAAGAAGAAAGCATGAAAGAAAGGGAAAGAGGAGGAAGAGAAATACAAAGAAGAGAAGAGGTGAGTCTTCTTTCTTTTACCAAATATCATTTTTTGTCAACCTCTGAAAATCAAGCCTGAAAATTAGCACATAGGCTTAACAAAGCAAGGAGAAACATGCTTCAACACTCACAAAACAAAATCTCACAAAAAATGAACCTACATTGATTAAAGAGACACACCTTCTTGAAAAAATTCCTTTCACACAAGCAAAGAAGAAGGGTGGAGAGGGAGCACAAGTGGGCTAGGTAGGGGTGAGGAGTATGGGGAAGAGAGAGGAGAAAAGAGAGGTCGCTGAATATAAAGTGGGAGGAGATATTTTTTTATTTTTTGCAATAGAGTTATGAAAGACGACGTCGTGCAAGGTTTCGGGTTTTAGCCCCAGGCGTCGCTATATAGCGACTCTTAATATGTAAAAGCATCTCTTTATAGCAACAGAACAGGGCAAAGCGTCACTATCTAGTGATAGTTCAAGGCACATAATCTAAGGAGAGAGAAAAGGAGCTCATGGGTTGCTATTTTTTGGATCTTAATGGATTTCCTTGCAGCTCATGTTGTGATTTTGGAGGTGTGTAGTTGGAAGGGACGAGTGGAAGATTGTCAGATGATGAGCCAATGCCCAGGAGCATAGAGTGGCTTATGGAGAGGTTGTATTGTCATTGCACTCATTGTAAGCAAGAAGTACATCATTGACGACATATTGTCATGTGCCACTTGCAGATGTATGGGGAGGAACCAGTACCCACCATTAGTGATGCACGTGGTGATGGATCATCGGCAAGTCAATGCTATTTGAGTTCATGATTAATATTGCATGCGACACGACACAAAACCTTGAGACAAGATCTTATAGTTACACAAAACCTTGAGATAGGATAAGAAGGGTGGTGGGGGTGCGCATATACCTTCACACTTTGAGCAGGACTATAGTCTCCTTGAAGTTCGAGATGATGACGAGGATACGGTGGACATGATAGAAAATAGGGCACTATATCACATGTACACGTGATGTACGAGTATGAGGTCAATATGCGAGAGTTGCAATCAACACGGTTGTACAAGGGTGCTAGGATGTCTAAACTATGGGCTTGTCTCTCAATCTTGAATCTGCAAGAAAACTATACGTGGTTGGTACAAGTATCTTAGCCTTAATGAGGTTAGCTCCCGCATTAATTTGTCACATTACTTGGATATTGTCTGTTTTGAGAATCATCATGTATGTTTGAGAATCATCATTATTTGAAGCCTATGCATTTTTGAATTGCGATAGGTTGCTCCAGAAGATGTTCTTGCACCAAATACCATGCCCGCGTCAAGAGCTGAAGCGTAGAAGATGCTAACAACCATGGGTATGGATTATGATACCATCCATGCTTGCCGTAATGATTGTATTCTCTTTCGTTGTGAGCATCGAGATTTGGCTAGTTGTCTGGAGTGTGGGGAACAATGATATAGACATGACTTGCAGGTTGAGCAGATCCCGATAAAGGTCTTGAGACACTTTCCCGGCATTGCTAGAACATAGCACATGTTCTGATGCAAATCCATAGCAGAGTTGATGACTTGGCATGCATCTCATCGGTCCACTAATGACACATTGAGGATTCCCGCAGATTGTGTAGCTTGGAAGCACATAGGCAATCATTGGTTGGACTTTGCGAGGGAGCCACACAACTTACATGTTGGGCTCACCATGGACGGCGTGAACCCTTTCCAATTATGCTCGACATCTTGGTCGACATGGCCCAAAGTCTTGGTGAATTACAATATCCCACCATGGCTAACAATAAAGAAGGGACACCGCATGCTTGCACTGCTTGTGCTAGGGAAGTACAAGGCAAAAAATATGGACGTGTACATGGCATCTTTGATAGAGGAGTTATAGATCTTATGGAGAGGAGTGCGAGTCTTTGATATTTCTAGAGCTCCTAGACATACCAGTGAGATTTTGGTCAAGGGAATCTTGATGTCGACCATGCATGACTACCCAGGATATGGGAGTGTGCAGGTACATGGTTGTGTCTTTACATGTATAATATAAGATTATGCTTTTATGACTCTCTTTTGCGTGCATGTCTGATACTAACACATTCATGCACGCGTGCAGGACTTGTTACAAGTGGATATCATGGTTGTCATGTTTGTGGATCGGCCGCTTGCATGATACTCAAAACATATGAGGAAAAATGTTTATGAAGGTCATGCTTGATACCTTCCACTAGACCATCTCGTGCGTGGAGGCTAGCTTGATCCACCACCACCATATTTGAAGGCAAGTGACTGGATTCAGGCTTGGAGGGCGAATGGAGAGGAGCCTCCTCAAGGTATGAAGGGGCTATCCATCTTTCACAAGCTTCCTTATCGGGGTCATTTACAACTCAATCATCTCTTGGATCCCATGCATATCTTCAAGAATGTGGGGGCTACTATTTGGTCACACTCGGTTGGTTCCAAAGACTCGAGAGGAGTGCGAAAAGAGTTGCACTGCTATGAATAGGATGCCTCGTTTGTGGCCCCAAGTACGTGCTTGTAAAGTTGTCCTCCTGAAAGCAACATGGATCCTCTCCAAGAGAGAGGAGGTAGCGGTCAAGGTGGACATTGCCTCTTTTCAAACATCGACAAGGTACATGCATTGCTTGAAAGGAGCATTTTCAAAGGACAATAAGCTTAGTGGGCTCAAGTCCCATGATTGGCACAAGGTGTTACAAGTATTCTAAATTAGTGTATCGATAATCGTGATGCGTTAGTGTAATTATGATTATGTTATATTATTGACATGACTTCTTTGTTGCTTGGATAGTTCATCCTCCCAATTACAATGAAAGGGTGCTTACAAGAAGATGTTAGAAATAACATACTATTCAAAATTTTTGGACTTGTGTAAAGTCCAATTTGAGAAATGGACTAAAAAATAGTCCAAATTTTTCTAACATACTAGTAATGTTGTTTTTTGAACTAGATTTGACAACTCCGAACAAAGGATTTGGTGATTAAGTACTAAGAACATCAATGTATAACCAAATCTCTTATAGAGGTGGTCTACATAAACATCTTCATAACTTCTTACGAATTGAGCTACTATCACCTAAGAACATCAATAGATGACCAATTCTCTTAGAAAGGTGGTGTAAATAAACACCTTTATGTATAAGTGGTGTGCACACACCTTTATGACCATTTCTTTTAAAAAGGTGGTGTACATAAACCCCTTAGAAAGGTAGTGTACATAGATCCTTTTATGTGTAAGTGGTGTACATATACACCTTACTTGGTATTAAAAAACACCCTCAACTATAAAAATACATTGACATAAAGTTTAAAATACACGATTAAGTATAAAATGGACCTCATAAACAATCTTTATACACAATAATGAGAGTAAAGAAATCAAAAAAGTAGTTAACTTTTTATTAGATATTCGCTTTACATAGAAGTTCAAAACTTGTGATTACAAAGCCATTAGCCATCATGTTCCTCAGTACCAATGTCCTCAATGCCAGGCCCTTGACTACCAGGGTCCTAACTAATAGGTTGCTCTAAGACAGTACCAATGTCCTCAATGCGCCCTTGGCTACCACGGTCTTGACTAATAGGCTGCTCTAAGATTGGAGTCTCAGTAGCAAGGTCCTTAGTAGTTTGCTCTTCAGTTCCAAGCACCTGACTAATAGGCTGCTCTAAAGTCTCATGTCCAATTTCTTGGTGAGTAGGGTCCTGGCTACTAGGTTCCTGACAAGTCGGTTGCTCTGGAGTCTATAAGGTCATGGTTAAATAACCATCTATGCCTCCTAGTAACTCCTCCCGGTCATGCTTTGCCTCATCCACACCTTCTTTGTGTAAGGCTTCCTTGCTTGATCCACTTGCATGTCCTTCACCCAAGATCAAAGGTGCCTTCCTCACTTTTAATTTCAAGGGAAGTGCTTCCACCTCTTTAGTCTTACCTTTTCCTATGACATGTTGTACTACTACTTCTTGCTACAGCGAGCCTTCCTGTATGATGAGTGGAACCTCCTTGAATCTAGTTAACAATTGATCACCCTTATTCTTTGTGTAGATTTTTTCTTGGCGTAAGTCATCGGATGCAGGGCTTTCATCCTCATCATCACCTAAGCTAGAATCATCACCCTCAGACTCACTACCCTCGTCTTCAACATTTTCATCACTACCTTCTTCTTTGACATTTTCCTCTTCAAAGAAGGTAGTGCAACTGTAATATGTGTCAAAGAACTTAATCTAATGGGGGTATCAATGACATTTACATTTCTACCTTGCAATTTCTCAGCAGCAAAACCCATTCGATACAATGCTACTTCCCACCGATCATTCAGTAAATTCTTTGTCATCTCTCGTATCACATCAGGATCCATCGGCTTTCTGTAATCCACCATTGCTGCATCAAGTTTAACCTTATTGTCCTCAAAGTAATGAAGCTCGAGAGTCCTTAAAGGAATTTTGATTAGATTGCCACCATCTCCTAGATAAGAAGCACCTCAAGAAAGGCTGCAAGACTTGAATGGCAGTGCCTTCCAAGACACTCATATGATTATGTAGGACTATACCATGGTATACTTTTGAAAGTAAATACCCAAATGCAGATGTCAAACTCGCATACAAGGCATCCCTTTGTGATTCTGTCATGAACAGGACCAACATTTATATTTTCTTATCTACCATAGGACCTTCTATGATAACCTGCACAAGTTCAAATATCCATGACACTGCAAGGTCTTGCAATTCATCTATGAAAAATACACATGGCTTCTCCCAAGCATGACTGCTCATTGTTATGAAATGCTCTCTATCAATGCCATTGATGTGTGCAAAATTTGTATCATTCTCTGATAGCAAGATATCATAGGAGAAGCTGAATGGAGAACCATCATCTAAACCACCAATTGCTCTACCATGGGTAGTGGACTGCAAGGCCTTTTTCTTGATGTCCATATGTTCTGTCTCAATAACCTTTTGCATTTTAGCTCTTAGATCCTTTGTTGGTGTGGCATCTACATCCATTGAAGCCAACCACTTTCTAGCCCATGTCTTATCAAGGAGTTGACCTAGGCTAAGTGCTTTCTTCTTATCCACATTAATGGACTTGCTAGCTAACTCATCATCAGATTTCAATAAAAACAATAGTGTCGAGAGAGCAGTCTCACTTTGAATCATTCGGGTGACCACTTCATCCAAGTTTCTATGCTTGCTCTTCTTTCCAAAGAAGCAGTCACCGCTTAGGATCTTCTTGCATACTTCTTCTATTATTGCATCTGGAACAAACCTTAATGCTCTCCACCAAACAATAGACATCCATTTCGTTATTTCTTTCCTTTGAGTTGCAATGTGCTCTAGTGCCTCAAAGGATATCTTTCCTGTTTCATATGATTGGCAAACATCCATCATGCTGTGAAACACTGAGTCCTTGCAGAAGACAATGCAAGTAACATCCCTGTATCTTGCAACAATAGTGTTTAGATTCTTTGCCTCAACCTTATTACTTGGTATGCCTTGCGTATTTCTTACAACAACTTTCAAGCAACTATAGAACCAGATCCTCTTTGCCATGTACTCAGATGTAGGTCTCCTGCCCTTCATTGTTTGTGCCTTTCCACAGCCCACCCATAACTCCCTTGCCTTTATCAGGATCTCAGAAAGAGAAGAGCCTTTTTTCGACCTAAATGGAGCAGAATTCAGCCTTTCTGCTTCTAGAATGTACTTTGAGTCATTGTTAAATATGCATACATGACAAATTATGCGTTGAAACTTTTCCATCCAATCAATTTGTGGCAAGTTTTCTTTTCTTCCCTCATCAAGGGTGATCCTGCAAGCTTCACAAAAGTGTTGCCCATCAATGGGCTCGGATGCGTCAATTTTATGAGTAAAAACCTATGAGCAGGTTTATCTGAGTGTGTTTTTCAAGAGATTTGAAAAATTGTATTTCTTTAGGAAACATGGTTTTTACACTTTTATTTTCATTAGAACTAGATCCCTTTATCATAAAAACATATAAACTAGTCACTCATTCATTTTTACACAACATAAATTTTCTTATTTATAGACATCCCTTTGTACCCTTGTTATTACCTTAAAAAAGTGTTGAAAAATAATTCCTTTAACAAACATCCCTCATAGCCACTCTCAATGTAATAATACTATACATATATAATTACTTATTAACACATTTATATCATATGGCAATATCTTTCTAGTGTTTTTATAGCATAAATAACAAGATATTTATGGACATGTTTCTAAAGAAGTTTAAATTACTATAAATAAGTATTAACCTGGGCTTATATATCACTCTCATAAAATACATGTAATATTCAATACTATATATGCAAGATTTTTCAGAATATAACTCCATAGATGTGCTCAAATGGGGTGTTCCGATCAATTTAAGTGATTGAATGACTATACTTGGACATTGGATGTGAAAGTTATGTCACTTTTAAAAATGTTGTGCAAAATATTTTCGCCAGCGAAACTACCTTGGAAGATCTACTTCAAAGGGGTTTCGCTGTTGAAACCACCTAAATGGCTTTCTTCAATGATTTTTCTACGAAAAAACCCTTTCATGAAGATAGGTTGAGAGAGGTTTTTCAAGGTCACCCCCTATTAAGTAAAAGTTGTAAGAAGGATCATAAGGGAATTTTCACAGAGAAGTCTACTCTACATGTTGATTTCTTCAAAAGCCATCCCATTATGTTCTCACCATGCCTAAAGATTCACGTAAAGATTTGTGTATAAAATAGGGATTGCTATAATACTTTGCATATTTTTAAGTGAAACTATGTTTTCCATATTTTTGCCATATTTTTGCATAGTTGAAAGCTTTTTTTTTCCTTCGCTCGGACGCTCAGAAGATTTCGCTCGGAAAATGCTCGTCCCCAATGGGCTCAAACGTGCATCTTTCCAAGAATCTATTCTTTGCCAGCATGTATCTCTTCTCGATGTTAGTCCCATATCGGCTTTGGAACAAAGACTCTCCACGAACAAAGTCACTCCTTCTAAAGTTCTCAAAAGCATTAAGAAAGTCCACGCGCTTTTGAAATGTGACATCAGGCAATGTAGGATCATCTTCTTGAAGTCTCTTAAATGCCATAGGACGAAGAGTGATATTAGTGGCAACTGAAGTTCTTGTTTTCCTTGTATCTTCATACAATTTGTGTCAAATGTCTTATTCAGCTTTCTTTGATTTGTGAACAATGAAGCTCAAGAAAAGCTCAATCAATAAGCATTGTGGCCAAGCTGAATTGTGAAAATCCCCAAATGTACCCCTCATCCTCTAGAGGATGTAAGTCTGCCACACTTATAGAAAAGTCTGCGAGACTTGTATCTTCTTCTTGCGGATCCTCCTGATCATCATTATCCAAATTTTCACCTGGTTTTAAATAACCTGCACTTGAACGATCTACACGTGGAGTAGGAGTTATTTTTGCTCTCTTTTTGGGAATAGCTGTGGAACTTGAATCTGCTCCACGATCACTCCTTGTTCCTGTAGTTCGAGCAGTCGATGGTGTAGGTATAGTTGGAGATACTGTAGTTACTGCTGCAAATATTGTAGCTACTCTTGCCGGAGATACCGTAGTTATCACCACAGATATTGGCGGTACAACTTGAGGGTTACATGTTATAGATGACGTACTTGCCGCTATACTGAGTATACAACACCACCACTTGGAAATGCATCCCACATTTTCTTCAATGCTTCCAAGGCACTAAGTAATTCTTGGGATCCCTCAATTGAATCTGGTAAGGGCTTCAAGAAGTTCTTGTGCGTAACTCGTAACTTGTAGACCACATCATCATTCTTCCCTTTGCACACAATTTCTATCAAGTTGTTTTCTTTAATGTTGATGGTTGAGACCATGCCACCATTTCTTACTGCCTCTGGAGAATATTTCACGCTTGACACATTCTCGGCAGTGATCACCAAAAAATACTTTGATTTGTGTTCCATAAAATACCAAGCATGTTCAAGATATTTGAAAGACACCTTGGAGCCAAAACTCGAAGCCATAGTTTTCTGCAAAGCAATAAAAAACAAAAAATTAGAATTACAATGATTTTCAAACTCAAAATATTAAAAAAATTGCTAATTAAATATTTAAATATTAAATATTAAATATTACTTAAAATTTTAAAAGTTTAAATATATTTTTAAAAATATATTTTTATATTTCTAGATACTATGTTTTAATCTAATATTTTTCTACATAAATAATTTAATTCAAAATATTTTATAAACATAGATAAAAGAATTTAATTTAATTTTTCTTAAATTCTATTGAATTTTTAAAATTTTTTATTTTATTTATTTAAATTTATCTATTTATATATCTATATATTTAAAATTTAATTTATTTTTTCTTTAAAAAAATTGAAAATTTTTAATTTTTTAATTTTTAAATTTAATTTATTAATTTTATATTTTTTAAATTATTTTATTTTATTTTATTTTATTTATTTATTTAAATTTTATTTTAATTTTTTACATTTTATTTATTTATTTATTTTTCTTTTTATATTTTTAAAAAATTAAATTAATTAAATTTATTTTTTTTGTTTTTTTTGTGGAGACCCGAGGGCCCCCACTTAAGGAGGTATTTTCATTCTTGATGTAAAATGGTTTAGAACTATTTACAACATACTTTTGTTCTTCCTGAGCATTGTGAGTAGGTGCATACTTATGATTCAATTAATCAAAGCTTTTGTTTTTAAAGATCCATTGGTACATGTACTTAAGCATAATTTCATATATATATTTGATAGCATTTGACACCCATCTTCAATATAGATCGTTTTTCATCTGAATCGTTCTAATCCAAGAAGTAAGCAAATTTGTTAAGATAGAGATGTGGATATGGAGATGCCACTACCAATGCCGGATCCAATTGATCCATATGAATCTAGCAAAGAAGATGAAGATCACAATATGAGCCAAGAGGAAGATGCGCATAATGACATCGTATGGAAGGAATATGGAGATCACGATATTAAGGAAGAAGATGACGATCATCACCCAAATTTATTGAAGAAGAAGATCAAGTCTTAGGTGAACGCACGATGCCAGAGTACGATGATCATATAGGGGATCAACTCAGTATAGAGTTGGAGACACAGACTTGTTTGGCACGCTAGACTTCCATTGATGTAAATGCTCTTCATTGATTTTTTTCATCTCAAACTTGGACATGAATATATGAGCTTCAAACTTGATGTACATGCTCTTGTACTTTTATTCTTTCAAAGGATCAAACATGTATGAAAAGAACAAAATTTTTTCATTGGGTAAAACTATTTTTAAAGGTCGTTATGGAAAAAAACACTCTCTGTAAAATGTCATTATAGGAAACTGTCTCAAAGTCGCTATATAACGACTTTCTACAAGTCTGGCAAGTGAGAGTGGATTAGTAAAGTAAATTAATTAATTAATTAATTTGTTATTAGTTAATTAGTTAATCTACCGTAAAGTGGAGAAGGAGGTCTACCATTTCATAATTTTTATTTCATTAGTTTGTATATCAATTTTTATTTAAATAGAAAATTAATAGATTTAATATATAAATTTTTTGTATTTTTAAATTTAAGTTTAGCTTAGATAATGTATTTATGTTTTTAATTCATTTTACATGAAATGTATATTTAATTTAGTTTAAAATGTTTAGATATATATATATATATATATATATATATATATGCATATATGTATATATATATGAATATATATGTATATAGAGAGAGAGAGATATATATATATAAGAGGAAAAAAATGTAGGATTTTTTTAATGTCTATCATTTTGTCATTTTATTTTTATTTATTTTACCTTAGTTTATAATTTATGTGTTTACATACTCTCTATTTCATGTTTGTAATTTTTATTTAATATTGAATATTTAATTCATTTTACATTAAATGTATACTTAATTTAGTTTAAAATATTTTGCTAGATTAAATATACTTTAATTATATGTGAAAACAATCAAACATTATATATATATATGCATATATATAGTTTTTGAAAACGCAGGTTTATATTAAGAGAAAAAAGTCAACAATATTTACAATAGTCAAAACTGACTAGCTAGCATATATCTGACAGTTATGCTCATTAGCAGAATCTATACTAGAGTCTATACCAGTGTACTCAGACATCAACTTAGATGGAAAGTCTATCAAGCCGCCTCCTGCGGTTCTTCCTTTGGCTCCAAGTGGGCAACCAATTGTAAGATGATAGTTCCAGGGATGCGAGGATGTGGGCATGGTCTGCGGATTCTACTTCGAGGCTTGGGCAATGGTGGCTTGAAATATGGGGGGGGGAAGCTTCGTTGTGCACTTTGAAAGAGACTCGGGCTGGTTCGTTCGTCGCCACCAGCCTCTTATAAACAATTGGAGGGGGTGCCAATGGAGAGGGTGTAACAAATGATGTAGGATGAGGTACTGTGGTGGTAGGAGGGTCATTGAAGGGGAGGCAATGGAAGTATGCACCGCAGGGGAGGCAATGAAAGTCTAAAGCATAGGGGAGGCAATGGAAGTCTGCATCACAGGGGAGGCAATGGAAGTCTATACCGCAGGGGAGGCAATGGAAGTCTACACCATAGGGGGGGTTGTGGTCATTTGAGTCGAAGGGGAGGCAGGGAATAGTTAACCCGAGGGGACGTGATAGTACAGTACTGGGCATTTGGTGAAAGCAGAAGCCAAGCCGTGGGGAGGGATTCTCTGATTGGCGGTGGTAGGAAGCTCTTCTTTCCTGACTTGTTGTTGCCACTGGGCCAGTAGATCTATCTCTCTTTTCACAATAAGCTCCTCCTTTTTATAGAACTCTTGGATCTACTGTTGAAGTCATGACATCTTTTCACGGTTTGCTCCTCTTTCCTGTGATCACACATATGTTTGATACAAGTTTGTTAGTATTGATCACAACATTACCAAAGACTTTAGTGCACCTCTAAGCCCATAGGGACCAAAGAATGGCGCTGCACATGATATTCCAGTTTACCGAGGCTCTTGTTGGCTTGTCACTTAGCAATAGGTATACGTAATTGATCGCACAAAAACCAAACTATCTATGGACCGAGTCCCAAACTTCTCATGAGGACGTGTAATTTAGAAACAGATGGGGGATATCCTCGTTAGCTCTGTTGCATCTTTGGCAGAAGTCGTCACCTCGACCAATTGTTAGTGCACGCTTCGCAGTCCAGACTTCCTTGTGTATAGTGAGCCATAAGAGGCAGACCTCTTTCTCTGGAATTTCCCCATCCCATAGTCTATAGAATCTCTTGGCCCATACTCTTTCCATTTCTTCTCTCAGCCATTTCCTATTCAGTTGGGATACAATCTCTTTCTTCCCTTCAACGAAAATGGGGACCGGGAAGAGCTCAAATTGTCCTGCCCATCTGAATTCTTTGGTCGTTGGCGGCAATCTGCCCCCCATCCATGCAATCGAATCTCTATCCCACAAGCTTTGTCTCTGGGCTATCAATTCTAGGTCAAATCTGTTAAGATTAAAATTCACCTTTATCCGGTCATTATTTAACCATTTCCTTTGCTCCCTATCCCACAAGTCTCCCCAAACTCATAAAACTTTCTTGTTGAGTCTCAAGGCGCTTTTAATTTTGTCGTCCCTAAGGGGGGAGGATTCCCAAATGACTGAGAACCAGATTGAGTCATTTGCCACAAAAGTGCTCGTTTTCCTAGAAAAGCCTTTCCAGATCACGTAGGGTCTTAGTGCCTCCCATTCTATCCACATGCCTTTCCAAAGGTTTGAGCCCTTCATCAAGAAGCTTTCTTTCCCATACAGTGCACATCCCATCGGAAGATGTTTCCAGTGCTTACACCTGTTAATCTTAACATTGCTTATGTTCTTGAGGATTAGGTAAGACCATATTTTGTCAAGGTTAAGCACTGCTTTTATTATCCATTGGCCCATAAATCTTATCGTTGATGTTTCCACATCTGCTATTCCTAGCCCTCCAACTGCTTTTGGCTTGGTGCAGGTTTGCCATTTAACCTTAGGGACCTTGTTATTGACCTCATCTCCTCCCCACAGAAAGGTTCTAATGATTCTATTAATTTGTCTTAGGAACTTCTTAGTCGAGAACTAGTAGGAGATATAGTATATGATAGAAGGGTAAATGTAATGGTTTAGGAAGAATTTTCTTCTAGCCAGTGTCGGTTGTAGTCCTTTCCATCTGTTCATCTTACTTTTGACTTTATCTAACACCCAGTATCACCTGTCCAGCATTGTGGATTCGAATCCTCTAGGTATCCCTAAGAGCCTGAAGACTTCTCCCTTCCTGATTTCCTTACACCCCTTGTTGGATAAGAAGCAGGGGGGCGGGGCTCTTGTTTTTTCATGATTGATCTTGGATCCATAAGCCATGCAAAATGTGTTTAGACATTCAAAAGTAGTCTTCACTGACTCTTTTTCATTTAAGGGCTTTAGATTTGTGTCGTCAGCAAATTGTGACACAATTTTTCTATCTCCCTCCACCCGGATTCCTTTTAAAGTGCCCTTGTCTACTTTTTTGATGAGCCAACCTAGGGCATTCGCGCCAATGGAAAAAAGGAGGGGGACTAGCGGGCATCCTTATCTGATGGATCTTTTAAGCTTAAAGGGTAGCGATGATTTGCCAATTACTTCCACTTTGCTCTTGGCTTGACACAGTAGAATTTCCACATAAGACACAAAACCAGGTCCCGCACCCATGTCTTTGAGGGAAGATAGAATGAATCCCCACTCCATTCTATCATACTCCTTGTCAAAGTCAATTTTGAGGAAGCAGATGTCTTGTTTTGTTTCCTCCATCAGTTCAAGTCCCTCCCATAGCGTGAGGATGGATTCTAAGATGTGGCATCCTTGAATAAATCCCTTTTGCTCTTCTCTGATTCAGCTTTGCATCTTGGTCTTGATTCTGATAGCTAGAGCCTTTGCAAAAAATTTATAGTTGCTGTTAAGCATAGTCAAAGGTCTCCAATTTTTTAATTCTTCTTTTGGGCCACCTTTAGGAATCAGTTTAATCATGCCCGTGTTGATCTGAGGGTCGAGGAAACCCTTTTCTTTGGAATCTTGCTAGAGCAGCATTGAGGCAGGGACCTACCGTTTCCCAGAAGACGATAAAACTCAATAGGGAGGCCATCTTCCCCTGGGGTCTTACCTTTCCCCATTTGATCTATGGCCCCTTTCAGCTCTTCTATGGATAGTCTCTATCAAGATAAATACTGTCAAACACTGAGACTCTTCTTTCCTTTGCTCTTGAGGACATTCCTTGGGCTATGGCCTTTTCGTCGTGATGATCTCCTCTTCATCCAACATCTGCTTGAAGTGCACTGTGATTACCTCGAGGATTTCCTCCGGATCTTGGATGTTTCTTCCATCAACTAGAATGGAATCGAGGGATTCTTGGGTGTGGTTTTTCCCCAAACTTTTGAACATGTCTTCGTTGGTCTTGTCTGCTCTTCCTGCCCACCAATCTCGTGCAGATCATCCTGGCCTATTTGGCATTTATTTTTGCTTCTGTCCTGAGTTTTGCTCTGACATACCTTAGTTGTTCCTGTCCGCTTGTTGTGTAGTCAGTTTCTAGGAGAGACATTTGTTCTTTGAGATTATCGGTTCTCAAGGCTCTAGCTTTATCTGCTCTCCATTTGATTGCTTGTAAAAAGGTACTAGTCCTCACCGTCACATTGATCCACTTATCAGTAGCACTAGCTGTTCCCCCAAAGGCATTTAACCAAATTTTGCCTATCTTGTCTCTAATGTAAGGAACTTGGAAAAAAAAAGGGTTAGCTTTGAACCATGATCGGCCAATTCTCCTCTCTTCCTATTCTAGAATTGCAGTTATCGGTTTGTGATCCAAGAAAGGAAGGGTGCCAATTGCTTTGCATTTGATGCATAGCAACTCCTCCATAATTCTCTTAGAGCAATACACTCTATCCAACTACCCTTTTTTGTGCAGGGAACCCACCTGATTGTTTGTCCAAGTGAAGGAGGTGTCTCCTGAAACGTCCAAAAGCTCAGACCTATCTTTGAAGTTTGACCATGTATTTAGCTCATGTCCTCTCAAAACACAACCTATTCCTTCCCACTTGTCACCTCGGCACTCAACCATGTTGTAATCATCGAGAAGAAGCACATTGTCATTAAAGAGGAATCTTTCCCAGAGCAACGCCCTATGTCTAGCCACATTCGGGGCATACACAGAGAAGATTTGACACGAGAGGTGAGGGTGGCAAAAATCCTCTCCTACTCCAAATTTGCCAAAGTTTGGACGGACCCTTGTTATCCTGGTCACCAGGTCTTCACTACTCCTCTCTTCTACTCTTTGCTTGTCTACTTTTCCTAGAGTAATTCTATCCTCCTTGGAGTATTTAGGCTCCTCTTCTTGAAGCGGAAGGGTAGGTGCCCCCATCATTGGCTTGGTCCCTTTCCCTACCTCCTTGCTCTTCTCTATTGGTTTCTCTAGTTGCTTCTCAGCTATCTTCTCTAGTTGCTTCTCTTTGCCATCATGCATTACTTTGGTAAGGATAGTCCTTGATGAAATGACTGCCTAGATCAAAGAGGAAACAGGAATTCGGTATATTTTTATAGAAAACTTTTTGAATCAACTCTGCACCATCTCCATCTAGAAGTCTAATGGCATTAGGGGGGTCTATGGATAGGTCCATAAGAACACAAGCAAGAGGGTTTCCTCTTGGGATTATGAACCTCTCAGTTTCTACACCTAGAAACTAGCCAAGGGGCAAGAAGAGAGCCTCCAGCTGTGGGAATAGAGAAAGAGGTAGATCAGGGAACTCAACCCAAATAGGTGCCTATGGGAAGAGGTGAGTTGGGATTGAAGCATAGCTCCCAGGGCTAGACTGACAAAGGTTGATTTCTAATTGTCCAAGTTCCCTTGTGAACCACTTCCATTGCCATCTCTGCTTTTTCAAAGATAAAGACAATATACCTGTTTCTTAAAAAATGAATGCTAGTGATGTTCAAACCCTTTCTCGACCAGAAGTTCCTGATCCATCCTTCAAGAAACATAGCGGGGGGTTGTGGTCCATGGATATACCCAAGTACCGCACATGAGCACAACCATTTTTTTGTCTCGTTAAGCATTCCATTGTGAACTTTTACTATTGGAAGCTTACCTTTGACAGCGCTTCCATCTGCACTAGCTAGCTTTTCCAGTCCTACATTGGAGTGATCATCAAAGACGTGTCTGGCCCGTGGGGAGAGATGTTCCCACACTATTTGTTTTGGTGTTTGGGGCACTTTGAAGATTGTGCGAGCTTTGCTTTGAATCGCTCTGGCATAGAATCCTCTCTACATGTTGGACAAGGGAGCCCCTGTCTGCATCTGTTGCACTGGATTTTGCTTGGCTCCATTGGGTTGTCTATCTTGTTTGGGAGCTGAAAAAATGACACTTTTGGGCCTTTCCTAATGACGACGGTCTGCTATCGGTGGCACTTCTCAAAGAGTTGAGTAGATCTTTGAGCACAGCCCCGCCAGTGTTTTGCATGTCACATTCTTCCATGTGGAATGTAAAACCCGACTTCATACCATCTTTAGCATTTTCTTTGGTCCTCTCGAGATCTTGCATGATGAGATCTACTTTACTCTTATCCTCATGATTTAGTGTCTCTAGTTCAATGGAGTGGAGAGGGGTATTTTTTGTGGGGGGAGCTCCCACCCTATCTTTGTCGCCGCCACAGTTCTTGTCACCGCCAACACAAGGAGATGCTCTATCCCTACCACCATCTCTAGAGGACGCCATTGTTCTTATTAGTTCCTATCATTTGAATGCATATATATATATATATATGAATATATATGTATATATAAGAGAGAAAATGAAGGATTTTTTTATGTCTATCATTTCATCATTTTATTTTTATTTATTATATCTTAGTTTATAATTTATGTGTTTACATACTCTCTAGTTCATGAGTTTGTAATTTCTATTTAATCTTTAATTTTTAATTCATTTTACATTAAATGTATATTTAAAGTATATTCAATTTAGTTTAAAATATTTTGCTAAATTAAATATACTTTGATTATATGTGAAAAGAATCAAATTTTGTTTATAACTCTTGTCTTGCAGGTAACCTATTAAAATGAATACAAAAACAAATTATTTGTTGCATTTTCTTCGATTCGATGGTTGGTATAGCTTAGATTAGCATAGATTATTTTATTCATAGAGGACAGAACTCCAAAACAACCAATCAAAGCCATGCTAAAAAATTCCCCACTAGTTCCTAATCGGCGTCAGCCCTACATTCACGTGTAGTTTCACACTCATAACACAACCCTATGAGCAATGTTTCAAATTTAGATGACAGATCAGAGTCAGAGTTTCAGTGGACACAATATTGTAATTGTTAATGATGGATCATAGTTTTACTTCTGCTCATCTCATTGTAAAGCCTTATTGGCTATTATTTTTTAATTTTTGTACATATATTGACCCTTGTAAAGCCTTTGGAGCTATTTTTGATCATCCATTCAAAGATTTTGTTAAATGGACACACACTTAGTTGTATCAGTGGACACATTACAGCTTGGGCACATTATAGTATGATGGGCAAAATGCATTGTCTTTCAGCTTGGGCACATTACAGTATTATGGGCAAAATGCATTGTCTTTCAGCTTGGAACCATTACTATATGATGGGCAGAATGCATCTTGGTCACATTACAGTATGGGCAAAGTATACTTTCTTTTAGTTTGTACTTTAATGCCTTATTGGCTATTTTATTGAAGCATTGTTTCTAAAGTCTTGTGAATTATTTTTCATGTAGGGTTTTCTACTATTATGGAGCACTCTCAAGACATTAGAGCTTTTGTCTCTAGCACCACCTTACATTTCAATGGGAAAGAGTATGCCCCTGGTAACTTTGAAGGGAAGTGGAATCACATGCACATGGGAAGAAAAGTTTGGTTACATCTGATGATGTCGAGAAAAGATATGGAGCAAGGTGAGGATCCATAGAATGCAAGATTCTCTAAGAAAGATATAACTTCTAGCATGGTTGCAGGAATTACTATAGAACCAAATAGCCCATACTTGGATATTTTTGTGAAGTGTTCACAACCTAGTATGGGGGGTTATCATTTTATCTTATCAAGAGGTCTAAATAGGTTCGCAATGCCACCTCCTCCACCATCAAACATTGCAGAATTACAAACTCCATTACAGGCTCTCATGGATGAATGGAGTACGTTTCTCAATGCAGAGGAAAGTAGGATGCGTCAAAAGATTATGGTTGAGTACTTTAAGACATCATCACTCAAGATAGACTATGAATTCAATCAAGAGAAAGGAGGGCACAAGCAAGATCATGTGGATGCTAGTTTGGTTAAAAAATAAAGAGGAGACAAGCAAGATGAGAGAACTTCTAGTTTGGCTCAGAAGGAGCCTAGACAAGGAGCCCCACATCAAGGTTCTGCATGCAAACTCTTTGAGATAGAAGAAGAAGCAGATGCTACATTCCAAGTGAAAAATGAATAAGCCACACAACCATTGTGGCCTAAAGAAATACAAAAGATAGAGAAAGAGGAAGGATGAGCCAAGGCCACTTTGGTGCAACCTATCAAAGGAAAAGAAAGATGCAAAATAGAAAAGATTAGTATTGCAAGGGCCACAATTCCAGAGGCTACTTTCACAAAAATACAACGTTCCTCCATTCACAAAGTATAGGAAAAAGATAAAGAGGACACAATTCCAGAGGCTACTTTAAAAAAAAGGCAACGTTCCTCCACTCAAAAACTTCAAGTACAAGGGAAAGAGGAGGACAAAGAAAATAAAGAGGAAGAAGAGTCAAATCAAGAGGTTAAGGAAGATTAAGATGAGCTCATGTCAATAAAGAATCTCAATTTGCATCTCAATGAGACGATCACAGTAGATGATGTCCGATATATATGGGGACAAAAGCCCTATGCTGTGAATGCTCGAGATGTGGAGTCAACATCTATTTTTACCAATAATAAAAATCTTGATATATCTTATGCGATGCAAATATTCAAGGCTTTGGTGGGTGGCAAGAAACCCATGGTCTCTAATGTGGTCCTACATCCAATCATGTTCTGTCCAAATATAGGTAGCCATGACAATGGAGTTACGTTTGAAGAACCTACCCATTTTGAGGAGACTTTCAGCAAATTCTTCACACAAAGCCTTTGACAAATTCCGCATGGAAAGGGTGAAGAGGCAAGTTCCGATAAATTTTTGAAAGAGGCAAAGAGAAATTTCTTGCTGCATTGTAAATTTGAGCCGATTGATGGTTAGCATTATGCATATGCTTGTAATGAACTTGCTAGACAAGCAAGGGACTCAAGAAGGCTCACTACAGAGCAAATGTCAAAGGTTCTTCCCTTCAATTTTTATATGACTACAATATGCATTTTTAAGCATCAAATAAAATATTTGATTGAGTCCGAAAGACTGAAACATGATATTTTTGCAAGACGTAAGAGAACCTCAACATCAGAAATTTTGATGAAAGCGAGGAATCTATGGACTACACTTGGTTCTCCAGCAACACATTTGAAAATAACTGCCACAAATGCAGATGTAGACACATTAGTCAACTTTATACATGTTTAAGTGCAATTGTACTAAGGGGAAGTCAAGAACGAGAAGAATCTCTCACAAGCTTCAAGGTAGTGAGAGATATATATGCCGACTACACAAGTATAATTTTTCAACCTAATGAGATGTTTAAGCAAGTTGTGGCTATTTGCAGTGCATATAAGAAGGATGATGTTATTTATGAAGGTCCTTTGTTACTATCACAAAAGTCAAATGTTGGAAAAAAAGAGGGGATGGCAAGAATGTGGAGGCCC
The DNA here is from genome assembly GCF_047967505.1 of Dipteris shenzhenensis. NCBI lineage: Eukaryota > Viridiplantae > Streptophyta > Polypodiopsida > Gleicheniales > Dipteridaceae > Dipteris > Dipteris shenzhenensis. The sequence goes on along the minus strand of NC_141614.1, from coordinate 23,222,466 downwards.
GTGAAGTATTTGCTAGATAGCTATGTAATAGAAAAGCTTCTCAACAAAGAATGGTTTTTTGGTAGGAAGGACAAAGATCGTTGCATGGAGGATGAATCAATGTACATGTGAAACGTGATGCAGTGGATAGTGCAATCAGATATTTGGTCATAGCAAAAGTGATTCCTACTGGTCAATGCAATATTGACCCTAATATTGTGAAGCATATAGCCGCTTTATCCACAACTAAGGAAAAGGCATAGGCGCATAAGTGGATGAAGAATCAAGAAGATGCAGCTGAAGTAGTCACCTCATTCATGAGAGCCCAAATTCCACCACAGGTGATTGCATATGTTGAGAAGCTTGCGAATGAGCATAAACTGAGAATAACAAGTGTAGTCAACCATGGCTTTCAATTCAATGTCAACATCACTTCAGAATCTGGAAAGCTTGTAGCGTACAGGGCCATTTCAGATGAGGACTTTTTAATTGATGAAACAAGCTGGGAGAAGCCCCAATTTTTCTTCATCGATGAGGTTCCTTCCAATGATATTCGCCAATTCATACACCATTAGTAGAGCTAGAATTTGCAATATGATGATTTTTGTCAATAAAGAAAACAAGGAAGAGATAAATAACACTTTGGAGAAAGTTTATGCCTCTAATTTCAAGATCTACAATGGTGTGTGTGCAACCAAGACAAGCAAGATAGAATGTGGATTAAAGATCCAATGCCTCAAATAATTCCTCTTATGCATGTGGATTCCATATCCTGACCAGTATCTACAACATAACATAAGGGGGACTTCCAAGAGTTTGCATCTCATGCTAGAGGAGAAAGAAATCCATAGGTCCTCTCATCATCAAGTGCACTCCAAAATCTATGAATGTCCTACAAAAAGTGGAATTACTATGCTGCAATACTTGCAACTGCCTAATTGGAAGGTCACCCTATTACGAATGGGATATCTTTTCGATGATCTTCTCAGAAAAGGATATTCTACTAATATTATTGAAAGAAAGGCTTGCATGGCACACTTCCATTTGCAAGCTGATCTAATTGTCGGCTATGAGAAAGAGGTGGAACATAAAAGGATTGGAGATGATGACATGGAAGATCGTGATGGCTCCTCGTATAAAGATGAACGTGATGTAGACGATGACATGGATAATCTTCTTGGTTCACAAGATTACTCAAAGAAATCATGGACACATATCCTAGTATGACCCTTACTTTTCTTTTACCAGCATTACATTTAACTATAACCTATCAATCTCACAAGCTTTTGTATTTTTTATAGATGGCAGAGTGGAAGGAAGAAGAAATGAGTTCACGTGGATTGGAAGTGAGGAAGGCCACAATATTACCTTCAAGTTTAATTGATATGGTGATTGTTGAAAAAACTAAAAGTGAAATATTTATGATAATAAAAGGATCACGGATAGACTTTCCTATGGGAACTTCTATGGGAACTCAGAGGATATGATGATGGCGTAGCTCACGCTTAAGAATTCTGAAGATTTATCCAAGTTGCAAGAAATAGGAAGCAACTTTGATATTTAGGTTGTGATTGGACAACGACCTCAATATCTATCATTTGGTCCAGAAGAGTTTCAAATCCTCGAGGAAAAGAGGTTAATGATAAAGTCATAATGGCCGCCCTCAGGTTTGATACAAACTTTATCTTTGCTTAGTATTTATATATTGATTAAATCTAATAAGCTAATGTTTGGTTATTTTCTTTATCTTGGCTTAGTATTTATATATTGATTAAATCTAATGAGGTAATGTTTGGTTATTTTTTGATGCAGTATAATGATATCTTGGTTTCCTGTAAATTTTACAAAGTGTGTATATATCGTAGATTCCCTTTTTTCTACATGGCTCAACAATACTAAAAAATCACTTGAAGATATCTACACGTGGCTGCAAACTCTCAATATGGACAACGTCGTACGAGTTATCATTTTTCCATATAATAAGACATAAGTGACAGAACAATCTCATATTTACTTTTGCGAGATGTAAGATGGAGCCAAATAATAAAGATTCTTAATTGGTCATGTAGGAAACATTGGAGTTTGGTAGCTTTGGACGTATAAGCCAATAAATGCTATTTTGCCAATTCAATGCCAAGATATCATGGCAATGTGTTAGCGTAAGTATATAACACTCATGGTACACTTACTCTTAATGCATTGTAACTTTCATGGTATGTATCTTTTGCGATGCACTTATTCATTCCCTTGTATGTTATGATGGATAGGTCCACATCAAGGTTAATAAGTGCAATTGAACAAGTCACAAACTATGATGGTGACTTGCAAGAAGCAATGGACTTACAATGATGTGAGGTTGTAGAGCAAAATGATCCATATAGCTATGGGTGGAGAGTGTGCTACAATTGCAAGTTGTTGTCCTTGATGAAATAATTGATGTGAAGGGCTCACAATCCCTCAGGGGGGTCACTCATCATATGTAATCCTATCACGTGAGTTCAATAGAAGGATATTTTTTGTTTCTAAAATTTACAAAAATAAATATACATAAGGGACTATTTAAATTAGTTTTGGAAAAAATTTATAGATTTGTATAGAAAAGGGGTACATTTTATTAAACGAAAAATTTACAGATAAGGGATTTTAGAAATAGGCCTTGAATGCACGTGATATAGAGGGTTTATACATAGTGACCCCCCCGAGCACAATCCTCAATGTCTACATATTTTGATGTAGAACTATATACATTTGTGGCTCATACTATTCGATCAATAATTGCTCAATCTCCAATTAAAATAATTGAGACACCCAAGTCTACATCAAAGACTTTCGAGGAAGTAGAGACTCAATATACTCCCAATCCATCCAATCTTTTGAAGGAGTATACTCCCGAAGCATCACAATCGACTTCAGCCGCCATTCGAGGGAGTCACTATGTATAAATCCTATATACACTACTACACACGCATCCTATTGCGACGTTTACGTACCGACGATTAGCGCCCGCTTAGCGTTAATCGTCGGTATAAAAATTGGGTGTCGTAAATCGTCGCTATATAGCGACTTTTAATAAGCGTCGCTATATAGCGACGTTAGTAAAAGTCGCTATATAGCGACTTTGAAAAGTCGCTATATAGCGACGTTAGTAAAAGTCGCTATATAGCGACTTTTAAAGGTCGCTATATAGCGACACTGAGACTATATTATAGCGACGTTTTACAGAGAGGTTTTTTTTTTTTTTTAGCCTTAAAATTTATTTTCTTCCAATGACAAAATTTTTTAAATTTTCATACATGTTTGAGCTCATAGAGAAATAAAAAATGAGAGCATGTACATCAAGCCTTTGAAGCTCATATATTCATGTCCAAGTTGGAGATGAGAAAAATCAAATTAAATAAGAGCATTTACATCAACTGTTTCATCTTGAGCCAAGTCTAAGGCGCCAAGCAAGTCTATCTCCAACTCTATACCGAGTTGATCTCCTATATCATCATTGTACTCTAGCATCGTACGTTCACCTAAAAGTATTTGATCATCTTCTTCAATTAAGCTTAAGTGTGGTGATTGATCTTGACGATTGTTGTCTTCCTCGTCAATATCGTGATCTCCATCCTCCTCCCGTGCGATGTCATTATGCGCATCTTCCTCTTGCCTCATATGGTGATCTACATCTTCTTCGCTAGATTCATCAATTGGATCCGGATTTGGTAGTGGCATCTCCATATCCACATCTCGATCTTCAAAAATCTGCTTACTTCGTGGTGCAACTTGGATCACGTACCACCATCTTGGATCAGAACGATCCGGATGAAAAACCACCTATATTGAAGATGAAAAATCACGTGCCAAATGTCGTCAATTATATATATATCAATGGACTTAAAAAACGAAAGCTTCGACTAATTAAATCATTAGTATGCACCTGCTCACAGTGCTCGGGAAGAACAAAAGTATCACTTTCATCGGTCCAATGTTTGGTGGAGTCTATTGCAAAGAGACCGCTACCATCTTTTCTCACAGTTGCATGGGGACCGTTGTAAGTAGTTCTAAACCATTTTACATCAAGAATGAAAATAGTAAATCGTCTGAAATCAATTTCATAGATGTCGCGTATGGTTCCACAATAATCCAACTGTGAGGAGAGAAGATTGGTATCCGAAGCACTTGCTCGGCTATCTTGTGTGAAGTTAGCCATGACTCCACAATCATACGTGACTCTCTTTGAATCGATGCGTTCTATGCGAAAATGTTGTCCATATGACCATAATGCACTGTACTTTTTGTACTGTAAAAGAGCATCATTAAAACAATGAAGATGCACCTATTTTATAGCATATATTGCCACAAATAATTACTTAATTACATCAAGAGATAAGAAACTTACATGCACCATACATCCAGATGATAACTCCCGCTCGCGCTCGTTTATTGTCTCTCCATCACGTTCGGCTTTACGTATAGCTAGTTGTAGCCAATCAAGTGACATGTGAGTAGGGAGAAGAGCCAGATCTCGTGGATATGGTTGTGATCGCCTGTACATTACTCTGAATCTCGTCCTTGCATTTATTATTTCTGCTTTGGCCACTTCATATCTCTCAATCCACTTCTGCATCTCAGGGCTATTGAGGATACAAAACTTATTGAATTTCTCCATTTGCTCTTCGCTCATCTTTCTTTCAATCCCTTTTCCTTGGGGGACCTCGCCAATGATGCGATCATCATCCTTGTTGTGCCAAGCTTGCGGCATATCAGGATCCGTGGATGCAAGAAACTCTGTGATATATACTAATGACTCTTGCACAAGCCATCCCTCTGCCATGCTTGCTTCTGGTCTTGCTCTTTGTCTTACAAACCCCTTTAAAGTTTTCATAAACCGCTCGAGAAAAAACATCCATCGATTATGAACGGTACCTGCTATAGCCACCTCATCAACTATGTGCATAAGCAAGTGGACTTGAGTTGTCATAATGCTTGAGGGAAAGTGCTTCTCAAGCAAGCATACGGCTTCGATGGATTCCACCCTAACCTTCTCGATGCTCGATATAGAGATCTCTTTTTGAGATATCCACCTATTTCACTTGTCCATGCATATGTAAGATATTTGAGATATCCACCTATTTCACATGTCCATGAAGAAAATAGATAATGCGAATTGATAGTAAGCATACCTCACAATACCACAGATCTTGAATATAGCATTTCTAACATCTTCTTGTAAGCACCCTTTTATTGTAATTGGAAGGATGAACTATCAAAGCAACAATGAAATCATGTCAACAATATAACATAATAATAATTACGCTAATGCATCACTATTATCGGTACACTAATTCTACTTAGAATACCTGTAAGACCTTGTGCCAATCATGGGACTTGAGGCCACTAAGCTTATTGTCCTTTGAAAATGCTCCTTTCAAGCAACGCATGTACCCTGTCGGTGTTTGAAAAGAGGCAATGTCTGCCTTGATCACTGCCTCCTCCCTTGTAGAGAGGATCCACGTTGCTTTCGGGAGGACAACTTTTCCTGAAGCATGCACTTGGGGCCACAAACAGGACATCCTATTCATAGCACGCAAGTCTTCTCACACTCCTCTCGAGTCCTTGGAACCAACCAAGTGTGCCCAAATGGTAGCCCCCACATTCTTAAAGATATGCATGGGATCCAAGAGATGATTGATTTGTAACTGACCCCAATAAGGAAGCTCGTGAAAGATCGATAGCCTCTTCATACCAGGAGGAGGTTCCTTTCCATTCTCCCTCCAAGCTTGAATCCAATCACTTGCTTTTAAATATAATGGTGGTGGATCAAGCTGACCTCCACGTGCGAGATGGTCGAGCGGAAGGTATCGAGCATGACCTTCATAAACATTTTTCCTCATGTGTTTGGAGTAGCGTGCAAGCGATTTCAGAGCGGGTCCACAAACAGGACAAGCATGGTACCCACTTGTAACAAGCCCTGCACGCGTGCATGAATATGTTAGTACAAGACATGCGTGCAAAAGAGAGTAAAAAAAGCATAATCCCTCATTGTACATGTAAAGACATAACCACGTACCTGCACACTCTCCATATCCTGGGTAGTCATGCATGGTCCACATCAAGATACCCCTGACGGAAATATCATTGGTATGCCTAGGAGCTCTGGAAATATCAAAGACCTGCACTCCTCTCCATAATATCTGTAACTCCTCTATCAAAGGTGCCATGTACACGTCCATGTTTCTTGCCTTGTACTTTCCTGGCACAAGTAGTGCAAGCATGAGGTGTCCCTTTTTTATTGTTAGCCATGGTGGGATATTGTAATTCACCACGACTATGGGCCATGTCGACCAAGATGTCGAGCGTAACCCGAAAGGATTCACGCCGTCCATGGCTAGCCCAAGATGTAAGTTGCGTGGCTCTCTCGCAAAGTCCGGCCACTGATTATCTATGTGCTTCCAAGCCGCACAATCTGCGGGAATCCTCAATGTGTGATCAGTGGACCGATGAGATGCATGCCATGTCATCAACTCCGCTATGGATTTGCATCGAAACATGTGTTGTATTCTTGCAATGATGGGAAAGTGTCTTAAGACCTTTACCGGTATCCTCTCACCCTGCAAGTCATCTCTATATCGTTGTTCCCCACACTTTGGACAACTAGCCAAATCTCCATGCTCACGACGAAAGAGAATACAATCATTACGGCAAGCATGGATGGTATCATAATCCATACCCACCATTGTTAGCATCTTTTTCGCTTCATCTCTTGATGCGGGCATGGTATTTGGTGCAGGCAACATCTTTTGGAGCAACCTATGACAAAGACACTATCCAAATGATGATTCTCAAAACAAACAATATCCAAATAATGAGTCAATCAAATTAATGCAAGGGCTAACCTCATTAAGGCCGAGACACTTGTATCCGACCACCCATACTGTACTTGTAGATTCAAGATTGAGAGACAAGCACGTAGTTTAGACATCCTGGCACCCTCGTACAATTGTGTTGATTGCAACTCTCGCATTTTCACCTCAGACTCTGACATCACGTGTACGTGGGATGTAGTGCCCCTAAAAATGGAATCCATCATGTCGACCATACCCTTGTCATCATCCGGGAGACTATAGTCTTGTTGAAAGTGAGAAGGTATATGTGTACCCTCGTCACCCTCGTCATCCTGTCATAAGCTCATTCGTGTAAATAGAAGATCTTCTATTTCCGGGTATACAATAAGATTGCGAACTTAAATAGCTTTGACTTACCGATGATCCATCAACATGTGCAACACCAACGGGGGGTACTGGTTCCGGCTCCTCCCCATACATCCGCAAGTGGCGCATGATAATACGACGTTGATGTCGTACTTCTCGCTTGCAATGAGTGCAATGACAATATAACCTCTCCGTAAGCCACTTCGTGCTCCCGGGCGTTGGCGCATCATCGGATGAGCTTCCACTCGTCCCTTCCATCTAAAATATAAAACCAAAACATAAGCATGAAGAGGAGATGTACACAATTATGAGCATAGCATGTTTAATTTGAGCTTCTCTTGAGGCTATATAAAAAGAATGACATCGCTATATAGTAAGGATTGAAACAAAAAATCCTATATAGTAAGGCTATGTAGTAAGAGGAGATATTGACAATTATAGGCATAGCATGTTTGAGTCACAAACAAGAGGCCTCATTAAAAAACAAACAGTAAGCGTCGCTATATAGCGACGCTCTGTTCCGTCGCTATATAGCGACGTTTTTAATTGAAAGCGTCGCTATATAGCGACGTTTTCAATTAAAAACGTCGCTATATAGCGACGAAAGAGCGTCGCTGTGGGTTAAAACCCGAAACGGCGAAACCCGCGGCGTTTTGCTCAAAGCTTTCCTAATCTCTAAACTAAGCTCTCCAAAATCTCCTCCCACCTATTTTCACTGACCTCCCATCTATTCCAAGCAAGCTCCTACCCTATTTCCCACTCCTCACCCTCCTCCTACCTCTTGTGCACCCTCTCTCTCCTTTTTCCCTCTTTGGTTTCCAGAAAGAAAGTTCTTCAAAAGGTGAGTTTTTTTCAACAATGTAGGTTGTTTGTTTGTTAGCTTTGGTTTTGTGAGTGTTTCTACTTGTATTGCTAAAGTTTTAAACTAGTTTTCATGCTTGATTAGAAAGGATTCAAACAAAAAACGAAATTTCATGAAAGAAAGCAAGAAACTCACCTCTTCTTTCTGTATTTCTCTTCCTTCTCTTCCTTCTCTTCTCCTCAATCTCCTCCTTTCCTTGTCTCCTCAATCTTCTCTTTCCTTGTCTCCTCAAAAGAAGTTGCTTTTGTGATCTCCTCTTTCCACTAACATCTTATTTGAAAAAATGGGATGTTTTCTCTCTTTTGTAGGGCCAGTCCACTACACCGAGCGGGACATAGTCTCTCTTTTGTGGGCCCAGTCCACTACATCGAGCGGGACATACTTTTACAGGTAAGTGCTTCCTCTTCTTTCCATTTAAGCTTTTTGTTATTTGCATTGGCCTGCAGCTAGCGCCTTAAGCGCTAGCTGCAGTGATGGGCGTAGGAACCCTCTCTTCCCCCTTCTCTTTTTCTCATTTTCCCCCTTCTCTTTTTTCCCTCTTCTCTTATTCTCTCTTTCCCCCTCTCTCTTTTCCCTTCTCTCTTTCCTTTCCCCCTTATTCTCTATTTCCGCATCCCTCTTATTCTCTTATGCTTATGCTTCTCTCATTCCCCCTTATCTATTTCCCCCTTCTCTCATTCGCATAAGCTTCTCTCATTCTCTTTTTCCGCATGACCATAAGCATGAGCTTATGCTTATGCTTATGCATAAGCATAAGCATAAGCTCAAGCTCATTCTCTTGCTCATTCATGAGCATGAGCTTATGCGTAAGTTTCCGCATAAGCTCCTTCTCTCATTCCGCATAAGCTCCTTCTCTATTTTCGCATGAGCATAAGCATGAGCTTATGCTTATGCTTATGCTTATGCTTAAGCATAAGCATAAGCATAAGCTCATGCTTATGCTCATTCATGAGCATGAGCTTATGCGTAAGTTTCCGCATAAGCTTATGCGGAAATAGAGAATGAGAGAAGCTTATGCTTCTCTCATTCTCTTTTTCCGTATAAGCTCCTTCTCTCATTCCGCATAAGCTCCTTCTCTATTTCCGCATAAGCTCCTTCTCTCATTCCGCAAGAGCTTATGCGTAAGTTTCCGCAAGAGCTTATCCGCAAGTTTCCGCAAGTGCTCCTTCTCTTTTTCCGCATAAGCTCCTTCTCTTTTTCCGCATGAGCATAAGCATGAGCTTATGCTTATGCTTATGCATAAGCATAAGCATAAGCTCATGCTTATGCTCATTCTTCCGCATGAGCTTATGCGTAAGTTTCCGCAAGAGCTTATGCGGAAATAGAGAATGAGAGAAGCATACGCTTCTCTCATTCTCTTTTTCCGCATAAGCTCCTTCTCTCATTCCGCATAAGCTCCTTCTCTATTTCCGCATGAGCATAAGCATGAGCTTATGCTTATGCTTATGCATAAGCATAAGCATAAGCATAAGCTCATGCTTATGCTCATTCATGAGCATGAGCTTATGCGTAAGTTTCCGCAAGAGCTTATGCGTAAGTTTCCGCAAGAGCTTATCCGCAAGTTTCCGCAAGTGCTCCTTCTCTTTTTCTGCATAAGCTCCTTCTCTTTTTCCGCATGAGCATAAGCATGAGGTTATGCTTATGCTTATGCATAAGCATAAGCATAAGCTCATGCTTATGCTCATTCTTCCGCATGAGCTTATGCGTAAGTTTCCGCAAGAGCTTATGCGGAAATAGAGAATGAGAGAAGCATATGCTTCTCGCATTCTCTTTTTCCGCAAGTGCTCCTTCTCTCATTCCGCATAAGCTCCTTCTCTATTTCCGCATGAGCATAAGCAGGAGCTTATGCTTATGCTTATGCTTATGCTTATGCATAAGCATAAGCATAAGCATAAGCTCCTGCTTATGCTCATGCGGAAATAGAGAAGGAGCTTATGCGGAATGAGAGAAGGAGCTTGTCATGAGCTTATGCGCAAGTTTCCGCAAGAGCTTATGCGCAAGTTTCCGCAAGTTTCCGCATAAGCTCCTTCTCTTATTCCTCATAAGCTCCTTCTCTTTTTTCGCATAAGCTCCTTCTCTATTTCCGCATGAGCATAAGCATGAGTTTCCGCAAGTTTCCGCAAGTTTCCGCAAGCATAAGCATAAGCATAAGCATAAGCTCATGCTTATGCTCATGCATGAGCATGAGCTTATGCGCAAGTTTCCGCAAGAGCTTATGCGCAAGTTTCCGCAAGTGCTCCTTCTCTTTTTCCGCATAAGCTCCTTCTCTTTTTGCGCATAAGCTCCTTCTCTCATTCCGCATAAGCTCCTTCGCAAGTTTGCGCATGAGCATAAGCATGAGCTTATGCATGAGCTTATGCTTATGACATCGCATAAGCATAAGCATAAGCTCATGCTTATGCTCATTCATGCTTATGCTTATGCTTATGCTTATGCTCATGCTTATGCTCCTTCTCTATTTCCGCATGAGCATAAGCATGAGTTTCCGCAAGTTTCCGCAAGTTTCCGCAAGCATAAGCATAAGCATAAGCATAAGCTCATGCTTATGCTCATGCATGAGCATGAGCTTATGCGCAAGTTTCCGCAAGAGCTTATCCGCAAGTTTCCGCAAGTGCTCCTTCTCTCTTTCCGCATAAGCTCCTTCTCTTTTTCCGCATGAGCATAAGCATGAGCTTATGCTTATGCTTATGCATGAGCATAAGCATAAGCTCATGCTTATGCTCATTCATGTCCATGAGCTTATGCGTAAGTTTCCGCAAGAGCTTATGCGGAAATAGATAATGAGAGAAGCATATGCTTCTCTCATTCTCTTTTTCCGCATAAGCTCCTTCTCTTATTCCGCATGCAAGTTTCCGCAAGTTTCCGCATGAGCTCCTTCTCTTATTCCGCATAAGCTCCTTCTCTTTTTCCGCATAAGCTCCTTCTCATGCTTATGCTCATGCATGTGCATGAGCTTATGCTTAAGTTTCCGCATAAGCTCATGCACATGCGTGAGCTTATGCGGAAATAGAGAATGAGAGAAGCATAAGCTCATTCTCTATTTCCCACTCTATTTCCCCCTTCTCTCATTTCCCCCTTCTCTCATTCTCTATTTTCCCTCATCTCTTTCCCTTTCTCTCATTCTCTATTTCCTCATTCTCATTCTTTTCTTTCCTTTACATCTTCTTTCCCTCTTATCTTTCCCTCTTCTTTCCCTCTTTCCTTTCCCTCTTCTTTCCTTTCCCTCTTCTTTCTTCTTGCCTATGCCTATGCCTATGAGAATGCTCATGTTTGTTTATTTGTTTTTTGTTTTCGTGTTTGTGTCTATGTTAGACATGGGATCACGTCGCTCATCGGACGAGTATGGACAGCCTCGCAGGAGGAGAGCTCACGATCTATATGCTCCAGAGGACTTTGATTCCTCTCAGGCGACTACCCCGAGGACTACCCCTGGTCCGACTCCTCTCGGTCCTAGCACTGTGACTACCCCTGGTCCGACCCCTCTTCCACGTAGCACTGCGACTACCCCTCAGGGGACTCCTTTGCTAGCCGTGCATGGCTTTGTTGGGACTCCCGACGAGTTTGTAGCGCAGATGAGCGATGAGGAGGCAGTGAGATTCTTCTCTCTGCTCTCTCAGAGGACCTCCGCAATTCCTTCCCCTACACCGACAGGTGGACGTACAGCCCAGCCATCCCCTCGTGCCCCTTCGACCGCGGGATCATCACCTGCGCATGCCTCCCGCAAGGGAAGGAAGAGTAGGATGGGCGGCTCATGTTGTGCTGACTCAGGAGATGTAGACGAGTCAGCACACTCACGCTCCTTTAGGTCTCCACTTGGTCCGGAGACACAGTATCAGTCAGGTCCCTTTCCCTCTCCTACTCCCACAGCTACTCCTCGATCTGGAAGCGGTCGCGCAGCTTCCACTCCTTTAGACTCTGCTACCGTCAGTCCCCCTTACTCATCAGGGGATCTCTCCTATCAAATCACATCTGCCGGAGAGATAATAGAAGACAAAAAGGGCAAAGCAGTGATGGCCGCCATGAGGCGGTTGATGAGTCATCACTTCAAGAGCGGCATAAATATCGATTGGCGGTATCAAGATGGCCAAAAGAAGCAGGCGGTGATCGATGAGTTAAAACTCAAATTTCCTAATCCGCCAAATGTGGAGTTTAATAACAGTTATATGCTCGAGCGCATGGGTTTGGTCCTAAAGCATCGCAGATCAACCATGCGTACTTCCATTACAAAGGGGTTGTCTAAACCCAGCTGGGCAGACAAAGCTGATTGGAAGTTCTTGAAGAAGCAGAATAGGGACCATCCTGAAATGTTCGAGGGTCAGAGGAGGGCTGCGAAGAGACGGCTGGATGTCGTAGGTACTTCGCACTTTGGTGCAGGTGGACGGTATGCGTTCGAGGCAACCGTGGTAAGTTTACTTCTTTCCATTTAATGTATTGTTCTATTTGTTTTACTTACATATTACATGCACTTTAGCTAACTCTAACTCTCGTAAATTGGATCCACAGCAAGCTGCGATGGGTCGTCTTCCTACGGATGCAGAGACGCGGCGCGCATTTCGGATAGGAACCAAGCCGTGGTTCATTGAGCAAGAGGCAATGGGAGCGACAGTCGATTGGGCTGAGGTGGCTGCTTGCACGGTATAAGTTTACTCCTGCTTGTAATCTCACTTTTTAATTTAAGTTCCAATCTAATTTTCGATTTATATGGTTCACTCTCAGGGTCAAAGCTCAAGCGTCCCATCATCAGAGACGAGCGATCAACAGGGGCAAGGATCGGACGCAGGTGCCGATGACGAAGGAGAAGACGCAGGTGTCGGGGACGAGGGAGAAGATGCAGGTGCCGAGGACCAGGGAACAGCCCAACAAGACGATTCGGATTCGGATTCGGATTAGTAGTGGTAGTAGCATTTTTCATATCCGCTCGTTAGAGCCATTTTGTATCGCCCTTTCACAGGGTAATTTTGTTTCAAACACAGTTGTATATGTATATGCATTTCTTCCTCATCGTTCACAAGAACAATTTTGTATCACCCTGCAAGCAAGGGAAATTTTGTTATAAAAAACTTTCTTTTGTAATTACAAAAAAAAAAAAATGGTTAGTGGGGCTAAACAGGGCTTCCTTTTGGCCCTGTTTAGCCCCACTAACCATTTTTTTTACCTTCTGTTAATCGTCGCTATATAGCGACGTTTACCAGTGTCGCTATATAGCGACGATTAACAGAGTCGCTATATAGCGACGTTTACATCGTTGCTATATAGCGACGTTGTTAATCGTCGCTATATAGCGACGATTAACAGCGTCGCTATATAGCGACGGTTTATAGCGACGCTCCTTTTCCGACGATTTTAACGACTTTTATAGCGACCTTTGCGCCCGTGAAAAAAAAAAATTTTAATGTAAAAAGCGTCGGTATTTCCGTCGGAAAATGGCCTATGCCTTGTAGTGATATCACGTGCATTCAAGGCCTATTTGTAAAAATCCTTATCTATAAATTTATCATGAATAAAATATATCCTTTTTCTTTTCAATCTGTGAATACCCCCTTTATATGATACCCTTTTGTATGTAAAAAATGTGTAAAAAGGCGGTTTTAAAGACTCCTTCTGTTGAGCCCATGTGCTAGAATTACATATTTATGAGTGACCCCCCTGAGAACTGTCGCAAAAGTTGAGATTCAACATACCCCTGAGGAGTATAAACCCAAATCATCACAAGGGAGTCCACTCGCAGAAGTAGAGACTCAATCTACAGCCAAAGAATCATACCATTTTGGGGAGTCTTATGCCCAAAGCATACCCGCAAAGTCAACAAGTGGAAGTAGAGACTCATTCTACGCCATAGACATCACACCCTCCCAAGGAGTCTATGCCCAAGGAATCACCATCAACCCCACACTCAAAAGCAGAGGTTCAATATATGCCTGGGGAATCACAACCTCCACTTGATTCTATGTCTAAACCATCACAACAGAGTCCACACTTGGAAGTAGACAAATTCTATGCACGAAGGAGGATTCCATGTACACCTAAAGCATCAAAGCCTCGACAGATAGAGTCTACTTTCAAAGCATCACAATGGAGTCCACAGGAAGCATCGTAATCTACTTCATTGTGAAGCTTTATGATGGGGTCTAGCATGTACATGAGTTATTTTTTGAAGTAGAAAAACTTTATTGGCAAGTGATGCATGTAAAAGTGCAAAGTTGCAAAACGTATTTGTGATTTTGTTGCTCAAAATGTTATTTCGGTTGATTGACAATGTATTAAATGTGAATACATAATGGGCATTCATCATGGATACATATTAAATGTGTGACTTGTTTTCCTTCTGTCACAATGTTATTTTGTTTGAACTTGCAACTAAAAACAATAAGATAACTCAAATCATACTATAGGGTCAAAGTTTATAACATTATAGAGTCATAAGAGCCACACTGCTTGAGAATTTGCTACTAAAAAATAAATTGTATTAGCAATTCTAATATGATCTACTCAACCCTACTAGAATTTTTGCAAAGAATACAAAATAAGATTAACAACTATTACAGGCCACATAGGCCGAGATCACACTAGAAGATCTCATCATTAATATCTCTTATCTTGTTAACAACCCAATCTTCCACAAACTCAATGTCCATATCCTCAACATAATTACAATGAAGGAAGAAATTCAAGTAGTCACAGATTGTTTCTTTATAATATCTTTGGGAGGCCCTTATTGTTCTTTTAGCATCTGCATCAAATCGGCCATATCGAGTGCGTCGATAACGTAGGTTGCTTAAGAAGTCCAAGAGATCTTGTCGTGCTTTTATAACACATTGTAAAAGTCTTTCGCTCTATGCTTTCGTCTAAGTCTCCTCCCTCTCTATCTACCTCTGTGCATCAAATTCCTCTCTCTCCATCTGTGTCAGTGGAGAGCCTTGTCAAATTCTTGCATCTCTCCTTGCTCCTTGGTCAATAATCCATTCTTTTAGACTATTGATTCCACAGTCCACGTCTCCAACGATGCCAAGGAAATCCATGGTGGGTGAAGAGATGATAAATTAAGAGTGATGAACGAAGAATGTGCTTGTAGAAGGACTAGGATGTATGAAAGAAGGGAATTTGATAATTATATTATTCTTGTCTTCAATCACTTTATTTCATAGATTTAAATCGATTCAAAATCTATCCTCATGTGTCTCTCACATTTACGGTCTTTCATTTTTTACTTCATTCAATGGACAACTCCCCTCTAAGTTTATTAAATTGGTTTTACTTTTTTCAAAGTTTAAATTATTATATACAATAAATATCTCATGATGAGAATCTAATAATTATATCATTCTTGTGTTCCATCACTTTATTTTATAGATTTCAATGTACTCAAAATCTATCGTCTCACATGTCTCGCATTACGGTCTTGCATGTGCAAGTCTAACTTATTATATTAAAAAAATATCTCATGATGAGATTCTACTAATTATATCATTCTTGTGTTCCATCACTTTATTTTACAGATTTCAATGTACTCAAAATCTACCGTCTCACACATCTCGCATTACGGTCTTGCATCTGTTACTTCACACAATCTAGTCATCTCAGCCTCTCCCAATTCTTTATTCTAAATCTTTCATGTCACATTATGAGTCTGAGGTTCTATAAATCCCTCTCTAGTCATTCATCTTCTACATCTCACCCGTAGCAAAAACTTCTTCCACTTTGCTCTCCTTACCTTACTCCTGTCCTCAAGCTTACTCCTTCCATCTTGCCTGTAGCCTTACCTCCGCTCCTGAGGCTTACTCCTTCCATCCTGCCTTACCTCCTCTCCTTGCTCTTGTTACCTTCCTCCTCTCGCTTCCTTGGATATTTTTGAAGTCATCGATTCCATTGAGCAAGCCATTAGCACCAGCAAAGAATGGATTGCTGAGAACCAAGGGAAGAGGGAGGAGAGAAAGAGAAATCTAGCTTCGTTAACCTAGTACGGGAAGGAGGAATTTACTTGTCTTAAGGGCTTAGAGAAGGAGGAGAAAGGAAACATAAGTATGGCTACTAGTGAAATAGATCGTAATTACATTCATATAGGAGAGAGCTAACAAACTTTCAAAGTGATATATCTTTGTATGTGGCTCGTTATGGAAGATTTCCACCCCCCCCAGGAAGTGCAAGCCATTCGGAATAAACAAAGTGCTATATAGGAGAAATTCATTAGTCCTTACTTCTCTTCTGTAGTTTTAACTACATTGATGAGGATGAGATGAACTCAGCCCTTGAATGGGTTGAATGTAGGATTTCAACAAAAAATAGATTTGCCTTTTAGTGAGAGGCTTATTGTAACTTTTGGTGTTTGTTGACACCTTTATAAATATTGTGAGAGTTTGCTATGTCTAGTCATAACTTAACTTTTTCTACATGTACTCTAACTTTTGAAGGTGTTTGTTAACACCATTATAGATATTAAGAGAGTTTACAACTGTTGAATATTATCTTTTGGTGTAACTTATCCATGCCACATCAAATTTTATAATTTTAATTTCATCTCCTTTAAAAATCTCTAAAAAATTGCTTGTTTTTATGTTTTCATATGTGCTTAGAAGAGTGGGTTTTTTCTTGTTTTTAAAGAATAAAACAATTTAAAAAGTGAGATTACAAGTAGGAGTAGATTTATACCGTGCAAGCAGTCATCTTAGTCCAATCAATGTCACTCCTAGCACCTCCTGCTAAATAAATGACAGCTTCGCTCCTATGCGGAATGCGCATCTTGTCTCTTTGTCTGTGGGAAGGCAACCCATTACATCTTGCTATGGACCCAATTGATGAGGGTTAGATAAAGTGCATGCAATATGTAATAAAACAAATAGAACAATAAATTAAATAAGAAGAAGTAGACTTGCCATCCATGCCTCAAACGCAAACCGTCCGCCTTCACCAAAGTGCAAAGTACCTATGGAGTCTAGCCATCTTCTTGTAGCCCTCCTCTAACTCTAGAACTTTTTGGGATGGTCCCTGTACTCCTTCTTGAAAATCTTCTAGTCAACTTTGTCTCCCTAGCTGGGTTTAGCCTTCCCCTTTGCAATGGAAATATGCAAGGTTGACCTACGATGCTTCAAGACCCCACCCATGCACTCTTTCATGTAAGAGTTACTAAACTCCCAATTTGGGGGATTAGGGTATTGTCTTTTCAATTCATCAATGACTGCATTCTTCTTTTCGTCATCCTGGCATCGCCAGTTAGTAGGTCAGCTGCTCCTGAAGTGGTGGCTCATCAACCACCTCACAGTGGCCTGCACCAAAGTGCGAAGTACCTATGGAGTCTAGCCATCTTCTCACAGCCCTCCTCTAACTCTAGAACTTTTCGGGATGGTGGTCCCTATACTCCTTCTCGAAAAACTTCCAGTCAGCTTTGTCTCCCTAGCTGAGTTTCGTCTTCCCCTTTGCAATGGAAATATGCAAGGTTGACCTACGATGCTTCAAGACCCCACCCATGCACTCTTCATGTAAGAGTTACTAAACTCCCAATTTGGGGGATTAGGGTATTGATTTTTCAATTCATCAATGACTGCATTCTTCTTTTTCGTCATCCTGGTATTGCCAGTCAGTAGCTCAGCTGCTCTTGAAGTGGTGGCTCATCAACCGCCTCATGGTGGCTAGCACTTCTGAGCGCTTTTTATTTTCTATTATCTCTCCATTCCTAGTGATTTCATAGCACAGGTCCTCGGGCAGAAAAGGAGGAGTCATGGGAGTGGCAGAGCTAGAGTGAGGGGTGTTACTGCAAGCGGTTACAAAGCGAGTAGTAGAGAGAGTGGGAGAGGGCCAGGGACTTGACTGGTATTGGATCTCATGACCAAGTGGAGACCTGTAGGGATTTGAGTGTGCTTACTCGTCTACATCTCTCGAGTCAATACAATAGCCTCGACCCTTCCTACTCTTCCTTCCCTTATGATGGGTATGCCAAGGTGATGACCCCTCGGTCGAAGGGGCTAGGGGGGACAGTTGTCGAGTAGGTCTAGCCGCGTCAGTAGGAGAGGAAAGAGCTGAGGTCTCGTCTAGGATAGCAGAGAGAATAATCTCATTGCCTCTGCATCGCTCATCTGTGCAACAAACTTATTGGGGCTCCCAATGAAGCCATGGGCTACTAGCAAAGGAGTTCCCTGAGGGGTAGTCATAGTGCTAGGTCCATGGTAGGCCCCTGAGGAGTTGGGGCCCCTAAGGAGTCACCTGAGTGAAATCAAAGTCCTCTAGAGAGTAGAGATCACGATGTCACTTCCTATGAGGGTCTTTGTACTCATCAAATGTGTGATGTGATCCCATGCCTAATTTTCGAGGAGTGGACAAACATAGAGACAAACACGAAGATAAAAAATAAACATAAGAGCAGGTAAGAAGTAGAAAGAAAAATAATTACTTAAGACAATTATGAAATTCAAACTCAAGAAATTATGAAAAGACAATTAATCACTTGTGAAAATTATGAAATGACATCAACGTAGAAAGGATAAATATGAAAGGACAATTATTTACTTAGGACAATTATGAAAAGCCAGTTTTGATATGACAAATATCTATGAAAGGCAAGTGGAATCCAAGAAGGTTTTCATATATAAAAAATATCGCCAAAAATACAAGAAGGTTCTTATGTACAAAAAGAGAGTGCAAAATATGTCTCCAAAAGTATGCTTAAACAAAATTTGTAATCCAAAAGAGACATTCTAAAAAAATGCCAAAATAGTGGAGGAGGTCTACTACTCTGCATTACTGTTTGTGGTACTTTCCTCCTCCAAGGTGCTAGGCAGGTCACTGGGGACCTCATCCTCCACTTCTTCTAATATGCAGTCATGCTCCTCAAGGATTATGTATTCGCAATCCACGAAGGCCTCCACACAATCCATTATGTCCTTTATACAATCATATTTTATGCTCCTGCGGTCGTGACGGTCTCTCCCAAACCTACGGAGATCCTGTAGGTTGTCTCGTGTGGTCCTAAGTCGCCCCTGCTCCACTACCCTTCGTCTTAGACCCCACCCATGTGCATGCACCTGGATGTTGTACTTCACCCAGTCACTATCTTGCACAATCTTCTCTTTTACATGAGCTAGCAAAGAAGCTATGTTTATAATTCGTGTGACATGGGAACCAGGGGGTTTACAAAGGACACCCGTGGGTGAGGGGTGGTTGTTCCATTTAGAATCTGTTTGAAAAAAAAAAGTACCAAATACGGTTAAGGAGCAAAAGAAAAAATAATTGAATACGGCTAAGGAGAAGGAAATAAGGATAAGCATACGTATAAGCATAAGCATAAGAAGAGGGGAAAATAAAAAAAGAGTGGAAAAACAAGAGGGGAAAGAAGAAAAAGAGAGAAAGAGAGGAGAAAAGAGAAGGAGAAAGAAGAGAAGGAAGCGATTGAAAGAGAGGAAGAGAGAAGAGAGGATGAAAGATTAGTAGGAAAAGAGGGGAAGAGGGAAAGCATATGCTTGTGCTTATACATGGGCATATGAGCATGTGCTCATGCATGGAAAGAGAAGAAAAAAGAGAGGGGAAAAGAAGAAAAGCATAAGCATATGAGCATAAGCATACATAAATGCAAGAGAAGGAAAAGAGGAGAAAAAAGAGCAAATGCATATGCGTATGAAAAGAGAGAAAAAGAGAGGGAAGAGAGGGAAAAAGAGAGGGAAAAAGAAGAGAAAGGATGTGCTTATGCTTATGCATGAGCATATGAGCATAAGCATACAAGCATATGCTCATGCATCTACTTTAGCATATGAGCATAAGCATAGGCAAGAGCATATGCTTCTGAAAAGAGAGAAAAGAGGGGAAAAGAGGGGAAAAGAAGATGCAAAAAGAAGAAAAGGGAGGAAAGAGACAAGAGAGGATGAAAGAGTAGAAGGAAAAGAGAGGAAGAGATTAAAGAGACGGAAAAAGAAGAGAAAGCAAATGGATATGCTTATGAAAAGAGAGAAGGAAGAGGGGAAAATACAAGGAAAAAAGAGAGGGGAAAAGAAGACAAGAGATGGGAAAAAGAGAAAAAGAGAGAAAGCATATGCTTATGTGTATGCATGAGCATATGAGCATAAGCATAGGCAAATGCATATGCTTTTCCACATACATCAACCCCCATATCCCAAGTCTAAGATACTCCCTTGGTCTCTTCCCAATTTTATAACACATTCAAATATCTAGGAGGACAAGTGGAGGGTTGGCACAAGGAATCTCGCCACCTCATCCTACTTTCCCATTATTTAACTTGCATTCTTAGACTTTCTACACCCCCCCCACATGGGCCTATCCTATATGGAGGGAATAATCCAATATAATTTCCATCTCCACCTATTTTATATTACTTCTCCCATGGTCCTTGGGCCATATCTCACTAAATGCAGGTGTGGAACCACCTAGGTGGAGGGGTGGTGGATGGAGCACCCATGCCACCTTATCATTTTATAAGTTATGACTACCATGGATTATGTACAACACACCTTATGGGTCCTCTTACATGGAAGGGTGGCACATGGTCATGCCCTGCCACCTCAACCCTGGGCCTTATGCACACCATATTTTATTATACTATTGCCACAC
This sequence comes from Dipteris shenzhenensis, assembly GCF_047967505.1. Classification (NCBI taxonomy): domain Eukaryota; kingdom Viridiplantae; phylum Streptophyta; class Polypodiopsida; order Gleicheniales; family Dipteridaceae; genus Dipteris; species Dipteris shenzhenensis. The sequence goes on along the minus strand of NC_141614.1, from coordinate 23,201,880 downwards.
ATACAAGCACACACACATATTTATGCCTTTTACTTTGGTCAAATTTATCCATAATAGTTCCCCCCCCAGGCAAGGAATGCATAGCATTTCCATGCCTAGGACCACATCACGCACAAAGAAGGGCTTGAGACAATGCTTGTTGATCACCTTCTTGCCATATGGCTCATGCAGCTCCTGAAATTGTACAGACCCATTGCTACATTCCTTGATGACTTTGTATGGACCAGTCCACAGTGGCAGAAACTTCTTATCCATTTAGTGGTCCAATCTATTATCAAAGCATAGCACAACATCCCCCTCAGCAAAGTGTCTTTCCCATCCCTTGCGAATTTTAGCATCCAAGCGGGCCTTTTGTCGATTCTTTTGGATCTCTACTTGATGTAGTGCAAGGCATCGGGTTTCATCTAACTTCTCAAGTTTTACCAACTTGGCCTCTACATGTTCATCTTCTTTCATCCTCTATTCTCGTGCCACTGGAATCTCTATCTCTAGTAGTACCATATACCAATCAAAAGGAGTGTGACCTGTAGATGTTTTATGAGTGATGTTGTAAGCCCACACAGCTTTAGTGACCTTTTGATCCCATTGGCTCCTATTCCCTGTGGCCATTTTTCCCATGGATTTACAAAGGAGGCCATTGGTCCGCTCTGTTTGTCCCATGGACGCTGGATGATAGATGCTAGAGGTGCCCATATTTTATTATACTATTGGCACACACACATATTTATGCTTTTTACTTTGGTCAAATTTATCCATAACAATGCTGCACGTAAAGTATTGTTCCCATTGAATATGCGTTACATTGTCAATCATGCATTATACACCATTTTCATCCTTGTGATATGCACTACCATCCAAAAATGCACTCCTACGTGTGTTATCCGAACAAGTACTTATGGTATGGGTGCATCAGTTTGCATGAAACTCAACACCACATAGGTTGATGCATAGTATTGTGCCCATCAGATTTTCTTTTCATAGGCAATCATGCATTATACACCGTTTTTGCCTTAGTGTCATGCACAACCGTAAAAAAACACGGTCCTTGATGTGTTATGGGATGGGCACGCCACGTTGCATATAAGTCAATTCCATCGAGTTCAAGGTGTGTGCAAAGTATTGTGCCCATCGGATATGCTTTGCTTTGTCAATAAAGCATAAAACACCGTTTCTGTCTTAGTGTCACACACAACCATAAAAAAACACGGTCCTAGGTGTGTTATTCAAACAAGTAATTATCGAATGGGGGATCCACTTTGCACGCAAGTCAAGTTCAACTAGGTTGAGGTGTGTTATTACTTATTAGATGGGTGTGTCTCTTTGCAAACAAGTCAATACTACCTAGGTAAAGTATTGTGCCCATCTGATTTGTATTGCATGGTCAATTGAGCATTAAATACTATTTTTGCCTTAGTGTCATGCACAGCCGTAAAAAAACATGCTCCTAGGTGTGTTATCCGATCAAGTACTTATCGGATCGACACACCACTTTGCATGTAAGTCAATTCTATCTAGTTTAAAGTGTGTGCAAAGTATTGTGCCCATTAGATATGCTTTGCATTGTCGATTAAGCATAAAACAACATTTTTTCCTGAGTGTGATGCACCACCATAAAAAACACGGTCCTAGGAGTGTTATACAAACAAGTACTCATCGGATGGGGGCTACACTTTGAACGTAACTCAAGTTCAACTATTTTGAGGTGCATGCAAAGTATTGTGCCCATCAGATATGCTTTTCATGGTCGATCACACATTATACACCATTTCCCTCCTAGTGTTATGCACATCCATAAAAAAATATGCTCTTAGGTGTGTTATCCGATCAAGCACTTATCGGATGGGTGTTCCTCTTTGCAAACAAGTCAATACCACCTAGGTTGAGGTGGAAGTAAAGTATTGTGCCCATCAAATATGCATTGCATGGACTATTGAGCATTAAAGATCGTTTTTGCCTGTGTCAAGCACATCCATAAAAAAACATGCTCCTAGGTGTGTTATCCAATCAAGTACTTATTGGATGGACATGCCACTTTGTATGCAACTCAGTAACACCAAGGTTGAGGTGTGTGCAAAGTATTGTGCCCATCGATATGCTTTGCATGGTATATCACGCATTAAACACCGTTTGTGCCTCAGTGTCATGCACAACCATAAAAATACACGCTTTTAGGTGTGTTATCCGACCAAATGCTTATCGGATGGGTGTACCACTTTGCATGCAAGTCAATACCACAACTTGTGAGGTGCATGCAAAGTATTATGCCCATCAGATATGCTTTGCATGGTTGATGAAGCATTAAATATACCGTTTTTGCCTTGGTGTCATGCACAACCGTCAAAAAACATGGTCCTAGTTGTATTATGCCACTTTGCACGTAAGTCAATTCCACCAATTTTAAGATGCATGCAAAGTATTGTGCCCATTGCATATGCTTTGCATTGTTGATAAAGCATAAAACACCATTTTTGTCTTAGTGTCATGCACAACCATAAAAAAACACGGTCCTAAGTGTGTTATTCAAACAAGTACTTATCGGATGGGGCCTCCACTTTGCACGCAAGTCAAGTTCAACTAGGTTAAGTTGTGTGCAAAGTATTGTGCCCATTAGATCTGCTTTGCATGGTCGATCACACATTATACACCATTTTTCCCCTAGTGATATGCACATCCATAAAAAGCATGCTCTTAGGTGTGTTATCTGACCAAGTACTTATCGGATGGGTGTGCCTCTTTGCAAAAAAGTCAATACCACCTAGGTTGAGGCACAAGAAGAGTATTGTGCCCATCGTATATGCTATGCATGATCAATTGATAATTAAATACCGTTTTGGCCTTAGTGTTAAGCAAATCCGTAAAAGAACATGGTCCTAGGTGTGTGATACAATCAAGTACTTATTGGCTGGACACGCAACTTTTCATGCAACTCAATAAAACCTAGTTTGAGGCACTTACAAAGTATTGTGCCCATCGGATATGCTTTACATGGTATATCAAGCATTAAACACCATTTGTGTCTCAGTGTCATCCACAGGTGTGTTATTCAACCTCGGGGGGGTCACTCATCATATGTAACCCTATCACGTGAGTTCAACAGAAGGATATTTTTTATTTCTAAAATTTACAGAAATTAATATACATAAGGGACTATTTAAAATAGTTTTGGGAAAAATTTACAGATTTGTATAGAAAAGGGGTACATTTTATTAATGAAAAATTTACAGATAAGGGATTTTAGAAATAGGCCTTGAACGCACGTGGTATAGAGGGTTTATACATAGTGACCCCCCCGAGTATTCAACCAAGTGCTTATCGGATGGGTGTAATACTTTACATGCAACTTAGTACCACCAATTTTGAGGCACATACAAAGAATTTTCCCCTCAGATATGCTTTACATGGTCGAGGAAGAATTAAATACCATTTTTTCCTTAGTGTCATGCACAACCGTAAAAAAACACAGTCCTAGGTGTGTTATTTAAACAAGTGCTTATCGGATGGGAATACCTCTTTGCACACAAGTTAATACTACCTAGGTTGAGGTGCATGCAAAGTATTGTGTGCATCGGATATGATTTGCATTGTCAATCATACATTATACAACATTTTCATCCTTGTGATATGCGCTACCATCAAAAAACACACTCCTAGGTGTGTTATCCGAACAAGTACTTATGGTATGGACGCGTCACTTTGCATGAAAAAACTCAAAAACACATAGGTTGAGACATATGCAAAGTATTGCTCCCATCAAATATGCTTTGCATAGGCAATCACACATTATACACCGTTTTTTCCATATTATCATGAAAAACCTGACAGTGTAAAAAAACACGGTCCTAGATGTGTTATTTGAAAAAGTACTTATGGGATGGGCACCCAGGGATGAGAGGAGAGTGAGAGGAGTAAGGGAGGGAGGGGAGTGAGAGAGAGGAGGGAAGGGGATGGAAGGAGAGAGAGAGAAGGAGGAGAGAGAGAGAGAGAGAGAGAGAGAGGACTCCTGGGGGCCACGGCCCCCAGGTGAGAGAAGAGGAAAGGGAGTGAAGAGGACATAGAGAGAAAGAAGAGTGAGAGTGAGAGAGAGGTGAGAAAATATGCTAAGTAGAGAGAGAGAGAGGAGAGGTGAGTTAGAGTGGAAGATATGCGAATAGAGAGAGAAGAGAGATGAGAAGACCTGATGGAGAGGGGAAGGTACATGACTAGAGAGAGAGGAGAGATGAGGAGACTTGAGGGAGAGGGGAAGGCAAGAGACTAGAGAGAGAGGAGAGATGAGAAGACTTTAGGGAGAGGGGAAGGTACGTGACTAGAGATAGAGGAGATATGAGAAGACTTGAGGGAGAGGGGAAGGTATGCGACTAGAGAGAGGGAGATATGTGACTACAGAGGGAACTCCATTAGAGAGAGAGAGGGAGAGCGCACTACATAGAGAAGAGGGGTAGAGGGAGATAGAGGTTGAATTCTTACAACTTAGAGTAGAAGATTAGGAGAACGGCAGCCCATGAGCGGCCCATGAGCGGCCCATGAGCAAGAGTGACAAACAAGATCCTACCACGAGCAAGAGTGACAAACAAGAGGAACATACGAGAAGAATGTTAAACACAAATCGTACCAAGAAGAATGTTCACACAAATTTGAATTCAAATTTCTTTGGAAGAATGAATTCAAATTTCCCTCTCTTTTTTTTTTAATTCAAATTTATTCTGAGTGGAAGAGTGGCCTAGTTTTTCCATTCTCTCCTCATTTCATTGAAGCAACCAAGACCGAGCGGAAGAGCAAGGACAAGCGGAGCCTTAATTTTTCCACTTTTTCCAAGAGCCTTACTTTTTTCCACTTTTTCTAGGTACTTGCAATTATTTTTCTTTACTCGCAATTCTACAATTCTTCTTGTAATTCTTTTTATTTACTTGCAATTCTTTTTCAGTTAATTTCTTATTTGAGTTTTTGAGTTCTATTTCAATTAATTTCTTATTGAAATTTGTGTTTTAAATTTGAAAAGAAAGATGGAGAGAAAGCGAGAGCTAGAGAGAGAGAGAGAGAGAGAGAGAATGAGAGAGAGGAGACAGAGAGAGCGGGAGATTAAGAGAGAGAAAATAAGGGAGGGAGAGAAAGAGAGAGAGAGAGTAGGAAAGAGAGTGTGAGAGAGTGAGAGAGAGAGAGAGAGAGAGAGAGAGAGAGAGAGAGAGAGAGAGAGAAGGAAAGATAGTGAGCGATGGGGGGAGAGAGAGAGAGGGAGAGAAAAAGAGAGAGAGATGAGGGGAGAGGGAAGAGGGGAGGAAGAGAAAGAGAGAGAGAGGTTAAGAAAGAAAAGAGGGGAGGGAGG